>NC_056737.1:413326582-413629082 GCF_019279795.1 Protopterus annectens | reverse complement strand
CAGCAAACACTTTTAATGTATTCACTCTAGTTCAAAGCAGCCAATAAACATCAGAGAAAGGTAAAAACTTAGCTACAGCTTGTATTATTTAAAGAGACTCTCTTGCACTACTGCATTGTCCATGGTCTTCTAAAGGTATAACTTTAGAGCATTAGTTTTGATTTTGCTATGAGCATCATACAAATGTCTCATTTAATTATCAATTATACCAGCAGCAGTGACAAACCTACTACTTGTCCATAAATGTCATAAGAAGGAGTGATGAAACATCATGACCATTACCTATGGCTGGTGGATCATTGAAAGTGGGGCAAGTATAATTTATTTAAATATTTTCACATGTAAACAACTGATGCAGCGACATCAAGCCCACAGAAGCATGAATGATGACATATATGATCCACAGCAAATATCTGATGTCCCTTCCCTACAAGGGCAAATGTTTTGTGTTGTTGCTAGCTTGTAATATATATACCAGTCCATATGTTGCCTTACTGCAATTCTGGGTCTTTAGTACCTCACTGGAGCATAACTTTATTGCTGACAGTGTTGATAATTCTGTTATTTTCCTGGCTCATACATTGCCATGAGTGATCAGGCATTAATGAAAATATTACCTGCACTTCCAAACTCTTACTTCAAAAAATTATAGCTAGCTAGGACAAGGCAGAGTACAAACAGACAAAATTATTCAGGGACAGCAGTTCACATGTTACAACATTCAAATAATGGAACATGTTGTCAATTAAAACCTGAACAGAAGCAGGGATTTTATGACAACTGACAGTAAATGACAAAGAAATAATGCATGTTTCGAAGGTAAAGTGGGATTTTCAAAGGGGGAAATGATCACTCACCATTATTTTTAGTAAATAGAAAAGTGACCCAAGATAGTGGCATCATTTCTTAATATACGTATGAGTGTAGATTTAGGAATTTAGAATGGAATTTTTTGCGTAACTTTAATGATTACGGGAATATTTTAATGTTTTTTTTTAGAAAACAGTGTTTAGGAAGGGTTAGTATTAATCAGGGGACATTTTAATGAAAGACATTGTAAAGTAGTTATAACAAAGAGGTTAAATGCTATTCATATTTGAGAATTGTTATTTAATGTTGATCTTCTTTTCTCATACTTCTTAGTTAAGAAATAGTTGAATTATAGGAAGGGATGAGAAAGTTGGAAAAAGTTTAAGTTAGGTGAATGGTGCAACATTCAGGTACTTCACAGCTCCTTGAAATAAAATGAGATGAAGTACTGGTTATCCAAGGTGGTAAGACTAGGAAAAACTAGTATGAGTTACTGAATCTGAGAATGATGGAGCTATCTGGAGGGGCATAACTGAGAGGAACAGGTATGGTTGATCTGAAATGAACTGCTAAATTGCCTTTGAAATTCTTTGCAGTTATGGACTGGCCAAAACAAAACAGATTTTCAACAATTATAATGATCATAAGTGCTCATGCTACCAGATCATCTTGGGATGAAAGTTAGTGATTGACATCTTATTCATACCATCAGACCTGAGGTCTAATATTCTGGATGCTTAAGTCAGGAGAGATCTTAGCCATCAACTGTTCACCTTTTGGTGGAGAGCCATAGGAAGTCCAAATGTGTACTGAGGACATTCTGGGAATACTTAACTAATGTTTCTCTATGGGATAAGTCCAACCTTATCAGGCAGAAGAGCTTCTCTATTTTAAATGGATATCCCATTCAAGAACTTAACAGTTGAGATAGTGGCAAGGAGCTGTGGCTGAAAAGTGATTGGTACTTGAAATGTTCCTAATTCTAAGGTATACAGGAGAACAGCAGTGGTAAGAAAGATTGCCAGGTTAAAGACGTTTTCTATGCAAGGGTAGAGGGTGGAGGGGTCTCTTAATTTGACTTTCAATGCTGGCCGGAAAGGTAAAAAATAATGTAGTTGCTAAAGTGAAATCTCACGGGAGGGAGCATTTCACAAGCCCAGAGAAATTACTTTTGGATGGTTTCAAAGAGGTTCTGGCAAAGCATGCTGCAGCTGAGATGAGTGATTCTTAGTAAGAGTGGGGAAAAGCTGATCTCTTCTAGGGACATTGTCAAGAGATGGAATGATTTCAGTGAGGAACTTTTGATATGAACTCCACTAAGGATGCAGTTTTAGAAGCAGATGGTGAAACTGGATCCACTCCTACAGAAGACATCATAGTGGTGATTAAATAATTCCACTGTAGCAAGATATGGAAATACCAGTACTATGAAGTGGAGTTTTGTGTGTTACACTTTTTCAGTGTTATGTGGAAGGCTGGGACAATACTGTTTGAATGGCCAACAGGGCTACTGGTCTCCATTTTCAAAAAGTGAAGTGAGGGTGTGTTCCAATAACAGTTCTCAAACTTCTTGGGAAAGCCTACATCAAAGTGCTAGGAAGTAAATTTTAAACAATAGCTGAATCTCTGATTCAAGAAGAACAGTGCAGATTCTGTCCTAGGCATGGAATAGTGGATCATCTCTTTGTCCTCGCATGGATATTGGAGGGATCAAGGAAGTCTGACAGTGCTACTTATATGAGCTTTGTGGACTTGGTGAGTGCATAGGAGAGGGCAACCTGGAATGTCTCATGGGAGGAGTAACAAACATACCATGTCCCAGGAATATAGCTGTGAGCTGTTTGATTTCATTATTTGTGATGGAAGAGATATCCTCCTTCTGATTATTAAGTCACACATACTTAAACTAAACAAAGAATTTAATTCAAGGTGCATCATCTCCATTTTTATTTATTATTTTTATTTATTTATATTTGTTGACCGGGAGTGTCCAACTGGATGTAGCTCCATTTTCAGTGGAGGCCCGGGGAAAAAAGCTCCACAGTTAAAATATACAGACAGTAGTTACATTGGATTTACATAGCAATTAATAATTTGATCAACATAGCAATTAAAAATTACAAACATAGTTACAGATGAAGAACATAGTATACCAGTAGACAACTAGAATCTTTATCATCTGTGAAGTATATAACAGACATTAACAACTGTTACAATAATAAGTTTTTTTTAATTTCAAATTTTTGTTCATTATTTTCATGAAGAAGACACCACAGCACAAAGTCTGAGGAATATTCAGTTCTGAGACTTGAAAGTTACACACTTGTTGATTGCATGTGAAACTGTCCTTTAGGGAATGATTCACACAACTCTCTCTCTCTTTCGGCTTTTCCTGGTAAGGGGTCTCCACAGTGGATCACCTTGCCTGCTCATGATTGGCAGTGGAGTTTTATGGTGTCGAGTTGCCAGCCCGGTGCCCAACCTTCCATGGAAGGCACACACAGACACACACACACACACACACACACATACACATACACACACACACACACACACACACACACACACACACACACACACACACACACACACACACACACACACACACACTCTAAGAAATGTAAATATCATGTTTCCAATTTATACTTTTATATTTCCATAGGGAAAAACTATTGAGAGGTGGCATGTTGTTAAAGTCCCAAAATATAACAGCAAATGCATTGTGGATAATGTCATAAATGATAGGGTGCAGTGGTTAGCGTTGCCAACTCACAGCAAGAGGTTCTCTGGTTCGATCCTCGGCTGGGGTGCCTTCTGTGCAGAATCTGCATGTTCTCCCTGTGGTCGTGTGGGTTTTCTCCGGCTGCTCCGGTTTCCTCCCACATCCCAAAGACATGCTAGATGGATTGGACACTCTAAATTGGTTCTAGGCATGTGTGTGTGAGAGTGTGTGTGTGTGTGTATGTATGTGTGTGTGTGTGTGTGTGTGTGTGTGTGTGTGTGTGTGTGTGTGTGTGTGTGTGTGTGTGTGTGTGCCTTCTGTGGAAGGTTGGGCGCCGGGCTGGCAACTCAATACTGTAAAACTCCACTGCCTGTCATGAGCGGACAGGTGATCTGCTGTGGCGACCCCTGACCGGGAAAAGCCGAGAGATGAAGAAGTCTACTTTGTATAATTTCCAAACTTAAAAAAGATGTTTGTTTAACTAGTTTCTAAATGAACTGGAGAGGCTTGGACAACATGACAATAACCTGCATGGCATTTTATATATATATATATATATATATATATATATATATATATATATATATATATATTTTTTTTTTTTTCAGAAGCCTGTCATTACATTTCAGTGAAGACTTCCATTGAGCTTCAGTGCTTTGCTCATTCACAAGCACTGCTTGAAAAGAAAGTCACCAATTGGAACTCTCATGACTAATTAACTGAAAATGTCAGTGAGTTGCATGATGCCATAATGTAGTGTAGCTCAGCCATCATGCTTATACAACAGTGATATCAAGAAGAGGAATTCTGTCAGTTTAAGGCTTTGATCTTTAGTGCAAGGAAAACAATGAAACATGACTCGTTACACTGACTGTAGCTGCTCTGGACAGCAAAGACTCCAGTGTACTTTATGCTTTACACTTTGCGCACATAAATGCAATATTGTGGACAGTCTTTACATGAAACTCTGAACCACAGAAGATCTACACTAGTGGATCAGTGTTGCTGCTGTTGTTTTCTGAATTACTCATTTTATCCAGTTATGATGCTAAGCACTGCACTGAATGTGAAGTGTTTGCATATAGCTATTATCTTTTTTAATCTTTACTTGCCATTTCCTTTGCTTAGTCACAGCCAACCTTTAAGGTTGCCTGAAAGTTTTCAGAATCCCACACTAGATGCCCAATAATTAATAGCTAAATTCATAGGTTTGGCTCATAGATTTGTACTGGGTGAACTGCCCTTGTGGGCCATTTTAAGCCAATTAATCCCATGTGAGAATTAAACTCTGCACCTTGTGTCTGTAAAGTAAACACCATATCCACTATGCCAGCCTCCCAACTCCTCTGTCTAAGACCACAGATTAAGGCTAAAATTAGTGATCTGGATTTTAGCAAAAGCTAATGCAGCACTGTGCTTACTGATTCAATTAAAAATGTTGCACTGCTGGGAATAAACACATTTTTAAAAGGATAGATGCTTTTTTAACAAAAAGAGCTATACAAGTTGATTGGAAAGACTAACTGAATATTAAAACTGAAGTAAGTGTAGGTCTCCTAAAAATACTAAAGTCACTTAAAATACAGTACTGAAAAAGAATTTACTAGTCAGATCATGACCTAGATTTCCATGTATAAATAACTGATACATATGGTTTATGAGTCCCTATCGAAATTATGTTTTAATTATTAGGGATATAAAAAATGTTTTTTATGATAATTCACATTTCTTACAAACACTGAAAATATATTGCAAAACACAGTTTTCTGTCCAAAGATAATATCTAAACAGCAATCAAAAATGCAGCAGAAGGAAATATACATATTTTAGCATTTTCACTATGGAAATCTGTCAAATACAATGGTATTATAGTTAAGTATCCAAGTACATGCACAAAAATGAATCTGCAATATACATGTTTTTCATTTACCTTTGACATTTTACTTTTGCTGTCTCCTGTTAAAAATGCTAAGTTGTTGATTTCATTTTGTACTACAAAATTCTGCTCTTCTCTTTTGAAATTCTGTAGAAAAGGAGTTTTAGCATGTTAATAATGATTTCACACTAATTAAATGACATTTGCCATACTCATTTCAACTGAATATGTAGAGCACATAATTAAATAAGTATAACACAAAATTTTCTTACATGTGATTTGCACCATAGTATAAAAACTTCAGCAACCATTCGGAATAGCTCATCAGAGTCAGCATCAGGCTTTTTCAACCAGTTTGCCCTAAATACAACAAACTGTCAGTAAAAATCATAATAATAAAATTACACAGCAGTATCCTAAATAGATGCCAGTTTGGCATTATTGTTCCTACATAACAGTTTTCATAGTACAAGAGACAGTTAAAATGACACAATGATTTGCAACCATTGTAAATGAATCCTACTTGGATTCAAAAGGATATAAAACATGAATAAACATGAACAATAAAATAAATGAATGAACAAAAACTTTTTATGATGATTTCATGATTTGCACTTGCATGACTGAGGCTGCAAATATCAGATTTAGATTGTGCACATTATTAATACTGCAGTTTGTACTGCTGACTGTTTTTTATTTTATGTATTGTGCATTGTTTATACTGAAAGGGTGATTCAGAAAAGATGAGCATGGAATCATCATAAAGTCTGGATTACAGTGGAAGCCAACAAAGTGTGCATGACTCATTTATTATTCTATGGAAGCAGCTATTAAAAAGAGCACCTGTTTTTCCTCTAAAAATACTAATTATTGACTAAAACTCTAGATTAAGAAAAATGTAAGCACACTTCATTATGCACAGACTTTATCAACTCCTCTGATGAACTTAGTTTAATATGGCAAATACGTTTTTATCTTGAAATGCTTACAGAAACTGTGACTAATGTCTATTGACTATATTAACTTTGTATTACTGCCCATCTGTTGTCTAAATTGCTAAATCAAATAGAAACAACTGCTACAATTGTTTTGTGTTTGTCAGATTCCAACCTGTTGTTGTCTACATAACGAATAAGCATTGGGTAGAAGGAATATAGATCCCGGCAAAGGACAGCAAATTCATCCAGTATGAGTAATTCGGCCTCTTGTGTGTCAATTTTACTTTCAGCCTTCAGTTGCTCCTCTTCTGTGACTATCTTTACTGCTTTCTTCTTCAGTTTTTCTAATGTTGGTATGAAGTGTGTTTTCAACAAATCAGGCCTAGCTTTGCTGATAATTGGCTGGGCATACACTATAAAAGAAGTCAAACAGAAGCAATGATTAAATATTCTCTAGACCGATTAGAACATGCACGTCCAGGGCTACCTGCATTAAAAATATCCATGATATAGAATGCCACAGTTTACTATAAGTACCAATGTGGAGATGAATTCTGAATTATATACACAGGGATGTGTTTGCAGACTGGGGGTTATGCAGCAAACTTTAGCTTGGGCCCCAACACCTTCCCAAAAAGACGATTCCCACATCACAGCAATATGAATTCAGATGCAACTTTTGCTTGCTATGTTCATGTCCTTTTTGAATATATGACAAGCACTTTTTCACAAGCTACCTTCTAAATCAAGAATGGTAAACATTCAGACTGTTTTTAGCTGCATTGTTGTTACATTGACACGCCTCTTTCCCATATCAAATTAAACAGCATCACAGAGCAATTCAAGACACACTATTTGCAGTTATAGTCAAGTATTCTACATATCTGAGACACAGAAGCAAATTACAGCATTATGTATGGCAGTGTAGATCCAGACCTATACAGACAGCACTGAAAAACCTACTGTATTATTGTTATTATTATGTATGAAATAGTAGCCAAAAAATTTGAAATTTAGTTTTTCATGCTGCCTAGTGCTTCTATAGTTCAGCATTTGCTCTTCATCCATCTCCTTCTTATTAATAGTTCAGAGATTTGTATCAAATCTAATGCCCA
Source organism: Protopterus annectens (assembly GCF_019279795.1). Lineage (NCBI taxonomy): Eukaryota > Metazoa > Chordata > Ceratodontiformes > Protopteridae > Protopterus > Protopterus annectens. Next base: position 413,621,621 of record NC_056737.1, on the reverse strand, counting down.
CTCCTCCAATACATTATTTTAGTTAGTAGTACATCACCACTCAAACTAGCCTAAAATAGTCCTCTACTCCATTTTAGTGCTATCTACTATGAATGGCCACATTTAGACACTCTCCTTCAATTTTCTCCACCACAGAAATGACCACAGACTGTAGAGCAAGTATAGCAGTGTTGAGTGTGACATGCATCTTACTAGAGTTCCTCCATTTTCTACATAGTGTCTAACATTTTCTTGTAGTTTATCGGATGCCAGAGGACAAGCATGTCAATATAATAATATTTCCATCTTCCTCTCCACCCTTCCAACGACACCCAATATTAAAAGATGTTACTCAAACAGATATTTCTACCCTCATTTTCTTCAACCACTACTAAGTCAGCTGAGTGGGTTTTCACAAGCTAAGTCACTGATGTGGCAAAAGACATGGTAAAAATATCATCACTTTTCACTCATCCAAGTCAGTTGTAGCATACAGGCTATATACCTTTAAGTACTATACTAGGTAAAAGACCACTGGGGCCTTCTGTAAGGCTAACCGATCTTCTCAAATGTATTCTGCAAGTATATGCGCCTTACAGGTTATTTAAAGGAGTATATGTGAGCTAGGACAAGATTTTCAGGCAGCTTCTGCTCATCAGAGACATAGGTGCTAGACTTGGGGTGTACTTCCGATTTCCTATCTACTGGTCCAGGTTTCTTCTGAATAAGGTCAGGGAAGAGCTGTGCTTCACATGGATGGGAATCCTGTTCCAGAGAAGGGGAATTCACTGAAACACAAACTTTTCCCTCTAACATGTCTAATTTATGTAGCAAGCAAAGTTTAAATTCCTAGAGGGAGTAAGTCTGATACAATTCATTTTGTTGGTATGGTGATCTGCACAGGATATGCCATTTGCCCCCTGTGTTCTTTTGTGAGGAACCTCTGTGGATGCTCCAATTGTTGCATGTGCCCGGCCAGGTGCACACTAAAAGGGGTGATCTACATAGTGATGGGCCTGATGAGGGCAGAATATAGTGGAATAATGATTTCTTAGGACAGAGATTCCATCCCTTGCTTATAAGTTGTGCAACATAAAATGATTTTCTTAACATCTTGGATACATGTTGGTTGAAAGCCAGGTAACTATCTACATACTTACCCAAATCCCTGACTACTGGTTCTTCTCTTAGGGATGTGTTATTGATGAAGTAATTTCCTAGGATAGCTGACACCCCACTGGGTACTATTATGCATTTCTTGGGAATGAGTTTTAAGCAGTGGCTTTGGCACTGGTCATTTGCCTGTGTTAGTCCTTCCTGTAAGATGTCAGCGTCTTCAAGGGATTCTATGACTGCTCTTTATTTGCAATCTTCTGCAAACTTGATCAGCCAAAGGCCCTTGACTTTGACCTTAACTTCTGAGAATTAGATGCCAAAAAAGGAGAAGATGTAGCACAGAGCCCTGAGGGATTCCACTAGTGATCTGTCTCTTTGTGGAGGTGGTATCCCCTATTAAACTTCCTGTGTCCTATCTGAGACAGCCAGTGACACAGTGGTTTATTCCTAAATCCATAACTTTGTTTACAATGCTTGAATGGGGTATTGTATCACATGCCTTAACCAGGTGAAGGTAGGCAGTATGCACTGTTTTGCTCTTATGACCTTCTCAAAGAAGTCCATCAGGTGGTGGAGGCCTGATCTGTACTTGATGAAACCAAACTGTGTTGGATCCAGTGTTTGAAGGTTGCCTATGTCCTTATTAATAATTTCCATGATAATTCTTTCCATGGATTTACATATGAGACTTGTCACACTTATGTGTCTGTAGTTCGTGGGGTCTGTTGATGGCCTGCCCGTCTCCATTTGCACAGAGACTGTCTGGAGGCTATAGTTAAACAGTAATACCAGTCAGGTCATATTTTAGGATATTTAGGAGGCATTCTGGGACATTATGGGGGCCCATTGATGCATTGTTTTGAGCCTTAGAGAGTGCATGTAGGACCTTATTCTAGTGATAGTTAAGGGAGCTAGGTTTTTTAATGGTATTTCCTGGGGGGTGGTCTGGGGAGAGAGGGGGTAAAATTCAAGCTGAATTAGTCGGCCAGCAGATTTGCTATATCTTTTGGCATCATGGAGGTGGCTCTATTTGCAATCAGTTCTGCTCACTGCTGTCAGCTCTCTTTGAGGTTTCAGACATTGCTAAATAAATGCTTGTGATTGTCCTTTGCCTAAGAGGATATATTTACCTCAAACCTAACTTTAGTAGACTTAATTTACCCTCTTAGTTCTTTGTTTACCTAGCTTGATGAAAGTGCTTTTATCATGCCGGGTGTAGCATCTCCTAATCATGGCTATTAGTTTTTTCTTTTGTTGTACAACCTGTTTGTGTTTGGATTCCACCAGGGTTTTTTTTTTTTTAGGTTAGTTCTGGGCTTACCTCTGGTAGGTACATCTGTCTCTATGCATTTATTAACATGATTATACAGGGTTTTTATGAACAATTCTGCATAGGTAGCTGTGTTCTCAGGGTTTGGGGGACTTGACATTTTAATAGGTTATCACTCAGTAGTAGTAGGAAGTTTGCTTTAGACTAGGTCCTAAATGTTATGTGGTTAGCAGGGAACACAGAACTAATTTTTATTATGAAGGAGATAGCTTTGTGGTCTGACCTTACCAGACAGAACACTAAAGCATTCTCCCATGTTTCTAAAATAAACAGACTTTAGCATTACCTTATAAAATACAAGTCTATTTTATGAGACAAATGTGCTACAATAAAACTATTTGGCAGTCATCACTAAATGCAATGTTGGGTATTGACTAGAAGTTTCATGGTAATACATTGGAATAAAATGGCTAGGCTCAAAATAACCTCTGGGTTGATAGCCTAGTAATCTCCTATAATCCCATTATCCTATTTAATCCTAAAGGTGGATTCTCTCATGTTTGTAAGCTCCAGGATGAGTATGTGTGCACCCCTCATGGGTGCATGGATTATCTGGTCCAAGTCTTTACAAAGTGCAGGGATCTCTGGGCATGGCTCAATTTGGGGTTGTGTAATTACCCCAGTTTATGATGGGGTAGTTGAAGTTGCCCATGAATATGGTACTAAGGTGAATTGTGAGAGCCTCCAGTAAGTCCAAGTACGAGCTATGTGTTTCTTCATTCATAGAGTGTGACCTATAGCTTTCAAAGATATAATATGGGACTTTGCCTATGGAAATCTGTACATGGAGAAGCTCAAGTGTATCTTCCTGTTTGATTAGTCTTGAGGTGAGTTTGTTGTTGCTATAGATTGTATAGAATGAGACATCTCCACCATTGGCCTTTGCCTGTGGAGTACCTGGCCTAAATGTGTGGAAGGCATTCTAGCCCTGCACTGCAGAGGTGCTCTCTGTGGCTTTAAACCATGTCTCAGTTCCTGCACAGTTATCCACATTCTCCTGGGTGAGTACAGTCTGGAGTAAGTAGAATTTTTTGTTTAGACTCCTGGCATTGAGAAGTAACACCTTCCTATTTCCTTGGGTTGGTTTTGCTATGTCTACAGGTTTGTCAGTTTGACATTGCCTAAAAAAGGCAGTATGGGGGAGGACACTGTTTTAACCAATATTCAAAAACCTACAGGGGACAGGTGATGACCATTTTTGGTAAAGCAACACAGTCATTTGACCATATCTTCCCACAGTTATTGAAATTAATAATCATTTGCTCATATGGAGGCATTATCCTTGGTGAAGGTAGAATGATGCTCAGTGCTAGGCACATACCAGCCTGGGACACATAGTTCAGGATATCCATAATGTCTCTCTCTTCACATAGTCCAGGGAAGTATGTCTCAAGTCATATACATCCACATGGACTATGACTGAGTCATACTAGTATTTGTGGACTAATGACCTGAGTGTGTGGGTGATTTGGTGCATTCTGGCCCCTGATAGAGTACTGACTGTGATTTTTTCCTTATTTAGCTTGATGAGTGGGAGATCTCTATGTCTCACAATGAAGTCTCCTGTGACTAAAACAGTGGGTAGTGTGTTGTTTTGCCTTATGGGCATTGTAGTTGATGCTCTAAATGGTATGGCTATGCATGTTGTGTTGGGTGTTGTTTTAGTGGAGTGCTTTTGTGGTTACTATAGATTCTTTTATAGGATGAATGTGACAATTCACACATTGTCTCATGATGCTGAAATTTACCAAGCTGGCAGTGAAGAAGTTGGAAAAGTGCCCAGCCATGGTGTCCAGCCATGGTTTCAGGTCTTTTTAGGTGAAGTATAAAGGGATGGTAGAGCAGGGGGTTACAGCAGGCTGACTTGGGCACTTTAGGTTAGAAACAACAGACAGGCTGTGTATAAATGAATTCATGTGGCAGTATTCCTTAACGAACAAACAAGTTATTTTCTCAACTGAGTACTGGGTTAAGTTAGAGGGAAAGATGTATAGGGAAATTTAGTTTTTAAGTACCTGCATCTATACAAAGTACTGCTAAATGCTGCTGTGCAATAACCAACAGAATTTATAAACTAAAAAAAAGTGACTAAACCAACTAAAAAGTCCTCTAGCCAATGAAATGATCTTACTTTAAGCCTCTGTGTGTGTTTCCCAACTAGGACAGACCAGGCTACTTTTCTACTGCCAACAGAATTGCAGTCCCAGTCTTCTTATTGTAAAAACACATTTTAGTTAACCAAAACTGAAAAGGTACCAGAAACAAATCAATCAACTAGACATAACAAGTAATTACAAGGCAATCCCAAGGTAGACAAGCAATAATGAAGAATACACACTTTAAGGCAATCTCAAAGCACAGTAGCAGCAGCCAAACCAAGGAAAAACAAATACACTACACTGATGAAATGCATGAGATTGTAATAAATAATGTGAAAATACAGTAGCAGTCTTCAGAAATAATTCAGAAAAGTGCAATATTTCAATTTAAAGTACTTATCTTAGCCTGGATAGCACCAGATACAAGTCAAACACTCTAAGAAGAGAGGCACAGATGCCAAGCATTTTTGAGTTCTTTGGAAATGAGCCAAGAGCTGCGCAAATGCTCCAAATTTACAGACTCAAAGAAAAGTGACCACACCATTAAAATGCCTTCTAGCCAATGAAACAATCTCGATTTATGCCTCCCTGCACTTTTCCAAATTTGAACAGACAACCCTGTCCTTTCTACTACCACTAAAATTGCAGTCCCAGTCTTTTTAATGTAAAAAGCACACTTTATTTACCAAAGGTAAAAAATTTATCAGAAACAATCAAATGACTAACTGCAACAAGTAATAACAAGGCAAGTCTAAGGCAGATAAAATATGAGGACTACATACTTTAAGGCAATTTCAAAGCACAATGGCAACAGCTAGACCAAGGAAAAGCAAATACAGTTCACAATGATGGAATGCAGAAAAATACAAGAAATAATTTGAAAATACAGTGGCACAGCTTGTTGCAGGCATATCATGAGGTACACATTCTTTCAAGAAACCAGCTTGAGTAAACACCTCAAAAATGATAAAAGCTCATTTCCAGTGTTTATGCTGTATGTGGAGCATTCTGACAAACATCCAGATGTTATGTGGTATTAGCAAAAAGAAATGTATCTGCACAAATTACCAAATATAGGTGCTTTCAGCACAGTATGTGTCTAAAAGTACAGAAATATAATTCTCAGAGGAAAAATTTTCAAGGTTCAATCACCAGGAGCTGTCTCACTTCAGGACAAGTTAGCAGAAAACTGGAAGCTTTGGATTGAAAGTGTTGATTTATTTTGCAGCATAAGTGGAATAGTGGAGAAGACTGTACAGGTACAATGTGCCATATTTCTATATGTTGTCAGAGAAGAAGCCTTGATGGTATTTAATCTTTTTACTTTCCTCAAAAAGTTGAAAGATAAAAAGCATATTGTGACCTCAGTAACAACTTCACATTTATTCACCATGTATTCTTCAGAAGGGTAAGGATACTATGGAAATTATAAACATATGTCACTAAGCTAAAAAATAGCCAAGCTATAAATATGGTGAGTTGTTTGTTTCATAAGGAACAAAATACTTTATTGTATAATAAAAGAACAAACAATAGGTAGGATAGGCAACAAAAGTAAGATCAGAATGTATCAAAAGTTGTGGATTTAGTAATATTATTAGTACATATGCAGCTCTTGACAGAGATTATAGGGAATGTGATAAAGTCAATCATTTCTGAGGCAAAAAAGTCCAGAAATAAAGGACAAAAAACTATTTTGTAAGTGACCGAAGCAAAGATCATGGCTGTGAAATTGCTAATACTAAAAGTGACTGACACATGGTGAAAACAGTCTGTAATTGCTATTGATCTATGTGTTGAGACTGTGGGGATATGTTTTTTCAATAAGCTCATCAACTCAATGGCTCTTCCAATGCAAACGTCACTGGACTGAAAACTGGTGAACAAATGGTGTGTGTATAATGTTTAGCCTGGATACCTGTGGTTTAGTGTAACATCATTATGGAAAGGTCCTTCAGACAACTGTGCTATATAATTCCCTGTTTCAGTCCAAAACATCACTGCTGACTAATTCTGAGCATTAACAGAAACCAAAAGGTCAGATTAACCTGTGCTGTATGTATAAAAATGGAAGTTATGTACTTACCTTAATGATGGGTCCTTTCATCATAATCTATTTGATGCAACAACTGGGTACTGAGCTGCTTGTTAGATATGATCTGTCTATCCATCAGTGCTCCTATTCTTGACCTGTCTCAGATTTTCCTTCCATAATTCCCATATAATCTGTATATTCTCAGATCAAGTTTGCCAGACAGAAGGATTGTGAACATACCAAATATAAAGGAGGATGACAAATGTGATGTAACAAAGCAATTTGTAGGTCATTTAGATAACATTATAATTTGTATGGGGAAGGAGGAACAGATATCATGTCTATTGGACTAGGATGAAAATTATGCAGTGTTATGGTATGTGCCTAACTTCTGTATCCTACTTCTATGTGCCTAACTTCTGTATCCTACTTCATCCATCCACCTGATCTGACAGTTGGAACAGAATCCCAAGCTACTTGATCTCTAGGGTGGAATAATCATAGGATGGCTTTCAGGACTGAAGCTTAAAAGAACCTCTCAGTTTTTGGCAAAGGTATGCAACGTAGACCATCTTGCTGCCACACAAATCTCACCTAATTAAGAGTTTCTGAAGAAGGAAGTAGATGTAGCCACAGACCTTCTGGAATAAGCTTTTGGTTTAATAGGTAATACCTTCTTTCTAGAAGAATAAAAAAGTAGTTATGTTCTTACCATAACATTCCAGCTGTTTTGCTCATCTTCATTCATTCATTCATTAATGATGGGTGTTGGTTTTGTCCTCGGAACCGAGTCGGCCTTTTAACAAGCTTGTGTCAGTCAAAAAACTCTCGAGCTAAGCTTTTACCCACAATGCCCTTCCATTTGTTACCTCAGATTGAGTTTGCCCATAATAAGTAAAGCAGAGGCTTTTTCTGAGCAAAAAATCTAAAGTAGGAGTAGGACCCAATCCTATCCTCCAGTAGCCTCTGGAGGGGGAAGGTGGGTGGGATGTAATTAATGAATGAAGGAAGATGAACAACACAGATGGAGCATTATGGTAAGAACATAACTTCTTTATCTGATGTTGTTAATCTTAATTCATTCCTTACTGATGGGACAGAGTCCCTAGCTACTTTCTTGTTCTGAGAGGCCCTTATGGAAGGATGTTCCTGAGTACTATTGAACCAAAAGATGGTCTTCACCTGGAGACCAAATCCAATTTGTAATGAGTGATAAAGGCATGAGAGGTAGCCAAAGTCACAGCTGTACAAATATCAAAGCAACAGAAGTTGCCACTGACCTGGTGGAGTGTGCCCTGACTTTACACGGTAGAGAAATTGTATTTTGTTGGTAAATCAAGGATATACAGTTCCTCAACCACTTGGACAAGGTTACTTTTGAGACAAGAGCTTCCCAATTTCGGGCCTGAATAGAACACAAACAGCTGGTCTGTTTTTTGTACTGACTTAGTTCTGTCCAGGTAAAAACGTAATTGCCTATTCACAGCCAGCAAATGAAGACAGTATTCTCCTTTGTTTGAGTAGCTGGGAAAAAAGACTGGTAGTTCAATCGTTTGGTTAATAGTCAATTCTGAAATAACCTTGGGCAGAAAGGAAGAATTTGTCTGGAGTGAAACTCTGTCCTTATGAAATTCCATATAAGGGTGTTTAATACATGAGGCCTGAAGCTCAGAAATGCATCTGGCTGATGTGACAGCTACCAAAAATAATGATTTCCAGGACAGGAACTTTAAGTTGCAAGTGGAAGCAAGTTTGAAAGGTGATCGTGTCAGGGACTGTAGTACTAGCGTTAAATTCCAAGGTTCGATGGGTTCCCTGAAGGGTGGTCTGATATATGAGACCCCTTTTTAGAAAGTTTTGCAGAGACAATGGGAGATTAGTGATGCGTTTTGGAATCCATTATGGAAGTTTGAGATAGCAGCTAAGTGTACTCAGATGGTTGAGGCTGCTGTTCCTGAATGAAGAAGACTTGAAAGATAATCCAAAACCATACTAACAGGTGTTGTAGAGGGGTCTAGTTGTCTTTGTCGGAACCAAATAAGGAACTACTTCCACTTGCTGAGATAGATTATCCTGGTGGATGGTTTATGCAAAGCCAGAAGTATATTACTCACTGGGGAGGAAAGGTTATTCTACCTGGCGATTACCGGAAGTGGAGAAACCAAGCTGTCAGCTTGAGACTGGATATGTTTGGGTGAGTCAACCCTTGTGGGTACGAGATCAATTCTGGAGTTGGATCCAGAATCCATGGTTGATATAATAAGTGAGGCCAAAGGAAGGGAAACCAGATTTGTCATGGCCAGTAAGGGGCAACGAGGATAACTCTGCTTCTCAGATGAAGGCCTTTCTTTAGAAATTGGGGAATCGGATGAAAGGGAGGAAAAGCATACAGAAGTCCCGTGAACTAATCGTGTATCAGAGTGTCCCACTGGGACTCCCCCTGCTGGGGAATTAGGGCAAACTAGCTGCTGCATTTGTAATTTGCTGGAGAAGCGAAAAGGTCACAGTAAGGCTGGCCCCAGCTGCTGAAGATCTTTGCTGCAATAATTGGATTGAGGGACAACTCATGAGGCAGTAGGATACATCTGCTCAGTTTGTCTGCAATCACGTTGGAATTCCTGAGAATATGCATAGCAGTTAGAAAGCAGTTGAAAGCTAATGCCCATTGCCAAATTCTCATGGCCTCTCAACACAACGGGTAAGACTTGGTTCCCCCTTGTTTACTGATGTACCAGACTACGGACATGCTGTCTAACTGAATTGCAATTGTTCCTGATGGAAGGATGGATTGAAATGCTTGCAATGCTAGAAGCACTGCCCTCAGTTCTAGGACACTGATATGCAGATTGGCCTCTATGTCTGACCAAGTACCTTGGACCATCTTCTCTTGGTAAAGCCCCCCCCCACCCTATTAGGGAAGCGTCCATAGTCACTGTGGCCCTGGGCTGTTGTGGGCAAAAGGGGCGACTCCATAGCTCTTTGTCTGGCTTCAACCACCACATTAAAACCTGTTTGCATCATTGAGTTATCCGTATTTGAAAAGACAAAGGATGGTGCAAGGGGTACCGCTGTGTCAGAAGAGCCACCGGAGAATTCTCATGTGTAGTCCTGCTAAGGGCACTATGGTAATTGATGCTGCCATGGAACCCAGGAGTTGAAGAACTACCCAACCCTAGACTAGGATTTGACAGAGTATCACCCAGATTTGGGATGTTATCCTGTGCAATCTGTAGTCTGGAAGAGAGACTAGGCAAGCATGTCTATTGAAATTTGCCCCTATAAACTCCAATGTCTGAGAGGGATTCAAGTTGCAATTTCCCAGGTTTATTGAGATTCCCAGAGAGTCTACTAATTTGAGAGTGTAGTTTAGAGCTATCTCCAGTAGATGTTTGGTGGGGGGGTGAGGAGCTAATCATCTAAATATGGAAGCACCCAGAATCCTTGCAGTCTCAAGTGAGCTGTTACCACTGCCATGCACTTGGTGAACACTCTGGAGGGTGTAGATAGTCTGAAAGCAGTTTGTAGGATTGCAAGTGATTGGCTCCTACCCAGAACTGAAGAAATCTTCTGGAGTGTTTGTCCATTTTTATGTGGTAATACACATCCTGAAGATCTACTGAGCACATCCAATCGTCTTTCTCCAAAAACAGAAGGATAGGCTGAACCGTGACCATCTGGAATGTTTCTTGTTTGAAAAATTTGTTTAGGATGCTGAGATCCAGAATTGGTCTACAGTTCCCTGTCTTTTTTGGCATTAAAAAGAATCTTGAGTAGAATCCCGATCCTATCTGGTCTGGCGGGACTGTATGGATGACTCTTTTTTGAAGTAGCTTTTGAATTTCTTGCACTGCCGTTTCCCTTTGACTGGGTGGAACATCAGGAATTTGTCTTGATGACTGAGTAAAGATTGAACAGGACATGATATCCTCTGGTTATGGTCTATTCCACCTATACATCTGTTGTTACTGTTAGCCAGGCAGAATGGTGCAAGGAAAAATGTCCCTCGACTGCTTCCAGAGGAAAGCAATTGGGCCGCTCCTCAGGAGCGCTGGTAGGGTTGTCCAGAGAAGTAATCTATGGACCCCTGGTTACACTGACCCCCTCTGTCCTGTAGGGGTGCCTTCCAGATGAGTTACCCCTTTGCTCCCGGGAGTATACTTGCCACATGTGTCACAGAGAGGACCCTGATATTTCTTGTGCCACATATTTCCCCTCCTCTCCTAAATTTAGCAATAAAGTAGAGAGAGAGAGAAAAATATCAGAAATGCAAGAAGTAATTTGAAATTTTCAAAGTACTTAGCTGAGAGCTGGCTTGACACGTCTTTACGGCAACGCAGCAAACGAGATCTGAGGTAACAGGGAGAAGGGCACTGTGGGTAAAATCTTAGCTCGAGAGTTTGTTGGCTGGCATTAGCTTGTTATAAGGCCGACTCGGTTCCGAGGATGGAAACGACACCCATCAGTAAGGAATGAATGAAGATTAACAAAATCAGATCAAAGTTTACACAGTCATGGATAATGTTCGCTTAGACATTTTTCTGCTAATCTTACTCATATCAAAGGGTATAAATAACCATGCATCCATCCTGAATAGCTTTGTTTTGTGCAGGAAGAATCTAAATTGCCTGTGATCATCAGGGTATGAAATGAATATTCTCCTTTATTGGATGCTTAGGGATGTAATAGTTGGTTTAGAGTAGACTGTGAATCCATCTTAGACACAAAGGAAGAGTTGGCTCAAATAGTGACCATGAAATATCACATGGCGGGAGGAGGAATGGAAGACAAGCATAATAAAGTTCTGAAATTTGCCTGACTAAAATAATAGCAACCGAGAGCAGAGTTTTCCATCATAAAAACTTCAGATGCATAGAAGACGATGGCTCAAATGGAGTTAGAGGTTTTAATATAAAATTAAGATCCCAAGGAGGGGTAGGTTCTTTGGTTGGGGATGGACATGAACTAAACCACTAAAGGAAGGCTTTGCAAAGCTTTGCAAAACCAGGGAACTATTTTTGGGTTCATAATGAAAATTTGAAATAGATGCCAATTGTACTTTAATAGCACAATAACTAGAACATGTCTTATAAACTGTTGAAAAAATTGTAATGCTTCTGGACTGGAGGAAGAGAAAGGGTCTAATGTTGTTTCTGTAGTCCATACTGAAAAATATTTCCATTTAACTTTGTAGATTTTGCAGGCAGATTGCTTCTGAGAAGCACATGAGATGTGACCCACCAAATGAGTAAAGGAGGACTCTCTAGCCATCATTTGAATATGAGATACCAAGAGATTTTTAAACACCTTTATTGAATGATTGCTTAAGACATAGGTGAACATATATTTATATAAAAGAAAATAAACCATGTCAACATGTTAACAGTTTCAAACATTATACATCACATATAAACTTTCATACAATTATCATCAATCCTACATTGCATAAATTAATCAATTCCTGCCTTCCTTTAAACCTCATTCCTGCTACACAACATTACCCTGCATGCATTGTTGCCATCATTTCCATTTTCCTATGTAATTTGCTCCTACTCTTCTTTAAAGATTTCACTTCCAGTTCTCTTATCTCTGGTACAATATTCACTACTTCAAATACAGTTAGTTTAGACTTTGATGTGCATTTTCTAGTAAATGCTTTTTTGCAGCCATCAGAATTAGACAATAAGGCCTTACTATGTCCAGACAATTTATAACCTGTATCCCAGTTCAAAAAAATTACTTCCTTAGTTACACCCATTTGCTCATCCAATATTTGTGACAAAGTACTCTGTTGGGAATTTTTAAAGTCTCCATCTCAAAGCACTTCCAAAACATATGTCCCCATTTACCTCTTTCTTTCACATTACACCTCCAGCATTTGCATTTTATCGGAGGAGAAAAACTCCTTGAAGGCTGCTTGGGGGTACAAAATATCTATACAAACACTTCCAAGCAAAAATCCTAAAACTTCTAGACTTTGTTGCATATTATGGAGCCATACGTATGTCCTTACATTGTTGAATTGTGAATTGCTCATCCACTCTCTCTTCCCAATCTTTTCTAGCCTCCTCTCATTGAGTCCAATAATTACACTGCAATATTTTATATGCCCTACTAATTATCCCTTTTTTAACAGCAGCTCCTGTTCTAGACTCAACTTTCACTTAAGATTCCCCTATCCATTTCTCTTTGTCTATACTCTGCTATCAATCCTTGACATGGAAGGTAGTCTCTAGCCTGCAGTCCAAATGTCTTCTTGGCCTTTTCCTACTCTATTATCATCATTTCCTCTATAGTTATTTGCTCCCAAAACCTTGGTTTCTTTGCTAGTTTTCTCCTGTTTATACCCCTAATTGCAGTCATCCCCTATAAGCAGAATCTCCTTTTCCTTCAGGATCTGAGTTAAAAACCCCACAGTCTCCTTATTTCTTGAATTTTTCCCATGCCTTATCATCATCCTTTTTCACTTTAAATTACATATTTCTGCTATGAATATAAGCCATAACAGTGTAGCTCCAAAATATTCCTTCAAATCAAGTAATCCTAAACCACCTTGTTTTTTTGGAAGGATAAATGTATCCCACTTGATACCTGTCAGATAAAATTCTTCAACTCTTTATTAATAACTGTCCACACCTTCTCCTCTGGTTGATAAAAGTATGCCTGACCTGTATATAAAACTAAAGGGATTTAAAAATGTTTTCACTGCTTGTATCTTGCTATCCATATCCATAAACAAATGCTTTCACTTTCTCAGTTTTGTTATTATCATTTGTTTACTTTCTTCCTACATATCTCTAACTGACATAACAGAATCCTTTTTTAACCCTTACTCCCAAATACTCCATTTTATCATGCCCAATAAATATGGGTATTGCTAAAAACTTTATGTTCGGTTACATAGTTTATATCTATAGCATTTGTTCTGCCATCATTAATTTTACATCCTGAAAAGACTTGGAAGTGTCTCAGAATGTTCCACAACACTGAAGTGTTTTTTTTCTGATTTTAACATCATTTTAAAATAAAGTCAACCTTTCTTCATTACTGTGTTAGTTAAATCCTTGATTTTCTGAATCCCTCATTTTCTTTGGCCATGGCTCTAGATATAATGCAAATAACAAAGGGAGAAGAGGACAACTCTGCCTGGTTCCTCTGTTCACACACAGCTTATTAAAGAGGAATCCTCCCACTATGATTTTTGCCTCTAGTCCTTCATAAACCCTCCTAATTAGCCTTGTTATTATATTGGGGAATGCAAATGCTTCCATTGCCCTACTCATAACATCCCAGCTTACTCTATTGAATGCTTTCTCTGCATCAAGACCCACTGACAACAGCGGTATGCTCTTACATTCTGCTTCATTCTGGATAATCATTGTTCTATTAATGTTGTCAAATGTTTGCCATCCCTCTGCAAAATAACATTTTTCAATATCTATCAGTTATGGACACATATTTGCCATTCATTTAGTCATTATAGACATAAACCCTTTATAATTGTGGTTTAAAATTGAAATGGGCCTATATGAAGCTGGATCTGAGTCTTTACTGTCTTTAGGTATCAAAGTCACCATAGCTTTTTTTTCCAGGATGTTGATTCTTCCCCTCCTTCTAAAATACTGTTAAACAAATCCTGCTAGACCTTTATCACTTTCTTCCCTCCTAACTTACAAACTTCCATACAATCTACTCCTGGAGGCTTTCCTGCAGATTGGTTATAAATCACTGTTTTTATTCTTATCTCCTCCTATCTTAGCTGTTAATTATTGAGCCTCATCTACCTCTAACCTTGGCATATTTATGCCTTCCATAAATATTTCCATTTGTGCTTTTTCTTGATTTCCACAGTTCTCTGCTTCAAATACATTTTCATAAAATTTCTAAAATATCTGTAACACCTCTACAGGATCTCTGGTTATTTTTCATTTTATAGGCTAAAAATTTTGGCAACAACCCATTCTTTCTGTTGCTACAAGTTTTTGTGTTCTGCAGTTATTATAAAAAAGCAGCTGCTTAACAGCAATTGTTCTAAACTCATGTATACTACTTAGGTACTCAATTATTTTCTCTTCAGCACTCTGCAGTTGTGCCTCTTCTTGTTCTGTGAAATTCTCCTTATTCTGCAAAACATTAACCTTTATCAGCTCTTCTAAATAATTCTTCTTGCTTCTTAACCATATCTCTTTTTTTGTATTTCAACTCTATTTTTCAACTCTAGTTTCACTTTATCCCACTCACTACTATAACTTCTGACAGACTTTCTATCATCCCTAATAACTTCCAAATAATTCCCACTACCCATTCCTTAAATTCCCCTTTTTTTAAGAGATAGTTGGGGAACTGCCAATGTCTCATTTTTACTTCAGGATCCTGCATTTATATCTTAGCTGTTATTGGTTCTTGATCTGAAATAGCTATTGGATATCTGTCAAAGCTTTCAATTAAATGCACATGTTCCTGCGAAATATATTGTCTCGCCTAGCCCAGTTATTGTACCTTGGGGAATAATATGTAAATTCTCTCTGAGTTCATACTATTGAATTCACGTCTTCCATACCACATATTATTATAAAATTCTTCAGAAATCTACCCTCTTTTGTTATTGTTTCCCTTCTAGGCCCCCAGATACACCCTCACTGTTGCAAATCAAGTTCCAATCCCCACCTACAAATGGTATTCCCTGCTGAAAGTTGATTATTTCTCCCAAAATTTTCTTAACCTCCATAATAACAGTTTTAGATGGAAAAAAACACATTCCAGCATAGTCTTCTTACCTTGCCAGTAGTCTCTTACTAACAGAAATCTACCATTACCATCTTTTTTCCTTTTCTATCACTATTGGAGCTACTCTCAAAATTAGTATAGGTATACCCCTTTTCCTTTGCCCCTGACAGTCTGGTGAATATCCCTTCTGAAAGTCTTTTTTTTATCACATTCACATGCTCATTTTTTTCAAGTGAATTGCTATTTGCACTCTGTATTTCTTAATATAATTCAATATTCTCTCCATTTTGTCTAAACCCATGAGTCCAGTAATGTTCCAAATAATATGTGTAATATAGCCATTATGATAAGAAGTTATTATTCCCAGCTATTATATATGACAGCTTTTTAAATGTCTTTGTCCAGCTTTTCTATTACATGCACCCACTAATGTTTGGCAGGCTGATCTTTTATACATTTGTTTCTTGTCATTCCCATTTGAACTTATGTCATATTTTACAAGACTTTTTGTTTTAATGAATACACTAAAAAACACCCCCAGAACATCCCCAGAAAAAATGGAGATGACAAGAAAACAAACCCACGAAACTATGAACATTTTCAGATAATGAAGTTTAACCCTCCTTATAGGAATAAATATCCCACATTGACATCTGCACACCCAGGCAAAATGTAACCTAAAATTAAGATTATCCATGCTAAGACACATTATAGCCTGTGCTACTACTTCCACTAATTTCTGTTGGTTGTTATCTTAATTCCCTTCCCAGATGTGAAAAACAGCTTGTATGTTTTCAGAAAACATTACCTTTTAGCCATAAAAACGACACCTATCTTTAAAAGTAAATAATAAATTGTTCTGTTTAATGAATTAAAGTATTAATTACCAGAAAATCTATCTCTTATTCACTTCCAATATTAAATGTTATATTCTACTGAACTGTTTGCCCTTGTACTGTTTAATTTTACATTTCTCTCAGAAAACATTGTCTAGACCTCTTGATTTATTACCTTCACCTTTAGTCAGCTTGTATCTGTGAAAACAGAGGAACAAAATGTAGAGCTACAACTACACCTAGTTCCAGATTTCTCAACTGGCACTGAACATTTAATTGCTTAAAGAAAAATATCTATTAAATTGTGGTCTCTCACTTTTAAACCCTACTTGCATTAGCAGAAAGGCAGCATGGTAACCAAGGGCATTAATCCAGATATCATCTATGCAAAATTAAAAAAAAAACATTTCAGTTCTACATACATTATAATCAGTACATTTTTACACACAATCCCCTACTCCAACAGCTCAAGATTAAAAACTAGTGGCTTAAAAATGCTTGGTCAAGTCTTTCTTCTCGTTTCACACTGTAATGCCTATATTTCATAAAACTAAAAAAGAGATAAAAAGCATCAGTCACTTTTTCTTGTGAAAAAAATGTGATTGATACTTTATAGTCTCATATTTATTCACTAACTTCCTCAGTCATTTTTTCTTGTGAATCTATATTTCACAAATGCGATTGATACTTTACAGTCTCATATTTATTCACTAACTTCAGTGCTGCTGGTCTTCTTCCTGTTTATTTCCATCTCCCAACCCAAGACTCTGGTAAGTCCAAGGTACTCCTGATTCTTCTAGTCAACTGTTGTGCTTCTTTCATCTTTCAAGCTTTTTGCTTTGGAACATTGGCAAAGTCTCTCTCTGAGCCATACCAGCAGAAGAAAGATATGCGGAGTCTCCTTCAGTTTGGTGGTTCACTCCCTGTTGGATACACATTTGTATTTCCCTCTAGCTTGTTCTGCATCAACAATTAATTTAATCCTCCAGAAAAAATATCATGAAGACAGATAGATACGGAAGCTTTAATCTCACACCTGACACTAGACATTCTCTGATTATTAATATAAATTTGCTTTTCTTCTGCCTGGTGTACAGTGAACAATCATTTTCCACAAATACTCTACTGTCTCCAGTTTTTAATATTTTCCCCTTCTGCCACAGTTTTGTCAGGATCAACTCTTTCTGCTGATATGATTGCACCTTTACTAATTCAGGTCTTGGCTGCTTTCTCATGGCCAGGTTTGGAGCATACACACAATGTGCCCTTTCAATTAACAAATTCTGCTGTGGAATACCAGTACATTTACTTAATTGTGCTTTCACAAGATTTATACAATCTGTTCCTTTCAGTTTCTTTGGTACAGCAGAAAACCTTAGGTTTTGTCTGCATACTCTGTCCTCTAACTCTAACTCAACCACTTTTTAAACAGCTGTTCTTGAGCAGTCTCATACTCAGCCATCCTTTTCATTATTTTTACCTCTGATGTTTGCAGTTTTATCAGTTTATCTAAATAGCTATTTAAAGCTTCTTCTATTTTTCTAGCCTTTTGTTGTTTGAGTTGATATACGTCTTCAATATTTAATTTAATTTTTTTCTCTAAATGAATGGATGCCATCTCTTGTAACAAAGCTGGAGTTGCTTTTTGATGAACAGCTACAGGATTCTTCCAAGTCAGTGTTTTCTCTTCACCTTTTTGAGTTGATTTTTATTCAGCGTCTTTAAGGCTCTTCTTTCTTGGTATCCCAGCAGTGTACTTACTAGCCAGTAACTGAGTTATATTAAAACAGGCAGAATTACTGACCCTTATTTTCTTTTTTCACACTAGGAAATCTGAAATTAAGCTGTTGATCACTGAGTGGCCATCTTGGAATAGCCTAAGATACCTAGAGGTTTTAGATTCTAAAGGTCAGGGTGAGGCTAATATTGATAACTGTAGGAGTGATCCAGTTTGGGATTTAGAAGCTATGGGGACTTCCTTAGATGAGCCCCAAGCAGGGGAAACTAGATATGTCTGGGCCAGAATGGGGCAATGAGAATTATTGTGAATTCATATTTGGATGTTTTCTGAAGGAACTTAGAAATGAGGAGAATTGGAAGAAAGGCATAAAAGATCTTGGGGCTACTGACATATTACAGCATATCTTCGTGATGGACCCTCAGAGGTATCAGGCCAATGTAGCTACTGCATTTGGCTTTGGCAGCAAAGAAAATAAATTGTGGGAAGCCTGGCCCCAGTAGTCAAATATCTGTTGATCAGCTGATGGATTGAGGGACCACTATTGAGACATAAGGCATAAGGACAGATCTGTTAAACCTGTTCTCTAGATAGCTGATGCTCCCCAGAATGTGCATTGCAAACAGAAAGTGGTATGAGCCTATTTTCCATTGCCAGACTCTCATGGCCTCTATGCAAATGGGTAGGACCTGACTCCACTTTGCATGTTGATGTACCAGCTATCACTCTGGGATGAAGAAGGTTCTTAAATTCCTGCAATGCATGGAGAAAGAACCTCATCTCCAAGATACTAATCTGCACATTGGCCTCTGACTCTGTCCAAACTCCTTGGGTTAGTCATCTCTTGAAATAGCCCCCCCTCACCCCAGACAGTAGGTATCCATGGTCACTCTAGCTGATGCAAGAGGCATTAAAATGGGCATCCTATGTGGATGTTTGGAGGAGTCAGTTACCATCTCAAATAAATCTTGTAGATCCAAGTTTTGTGGATTGGTGCAGAGGTGTAATTCTTTAGCTGGGACCACAGACATGAGAGCAGTGAAATAGACTTTGGCTTTGTCATAAATCTGTCTGTACATAGGACTAAAGCTCAGAGCTGTTAATGAGCTGCTTCCTGTGTCTAGGGTACAGGGTTTGATTCCTTCCACCTTCATTTGCCTATTATGTAACTCTGAGTAAGTCACTTAACATCTACAATGTCAGTCACTCAACAGGTAGCACAATCACCTTTCATGCAGAAGATTGTATGTTCAATTCCCAAACCAAGTAGATCAATTGCTGAGACTGCAGTGCAGCATAAGGGGGGTGCTGCACTCCCGGGTGTATCATCCTTCAGATGAGAGATTAAACCGAGGCCTCATCTGCTTGAGTAGGCGGTATCTCAGGTAGGTGTAAAAGATCCCATGGTACCTAGTGAAAAGAGTAGGGAAAGTTCCCTGAAACCCTAGCCAAATTTCCTTTAGTAGTATAAATGACACCTTGGGTCTCCCTTGTAAAGAGACTATTAGACTAGTGGGACTAACCCGGTCAACAAAAAGATAAATAAAAAAATTGCATGATGAGCTTACCCATTCAGCAAATAGGCAAAATGAAAAAATACAAAATAAATTTTGCAAATATCATCACCCCTCTCAGTGGCAGCAGCAGTAGTTTTGTGTTTTAATTTGCATGCTCTCAGGGTATTCTTTGGTGCGTGCATAGTGGGATGTCAAACTTTAGATGCCAAAGAGGTGGCCATTCTGGTTATATCATATGCCATACACATATATAATATGTGTGTGTGTGTGTGTGTGTGTGTGTGTGTGTGTGTGTGTGTGTGCGCATGCATAAATAACTTGAATATAAGAATATTGCTTGCACAGTAAACATCATTCTGATATGGTATCAACCATGACTTTAAAGATGCCTACCTGCAATTCTCTTCATCCAGGAAGCCTCATCAATGCCCAAGTTGTTGTTGATGATTTTCAGGATATTTCCTAAGATGATGCTAAGGTGTTCAGATGTAACCAAAGTGCAGCAAGGACCAGAGCTTTCTGGCATATTCTCTCGGCCTCGTTCCCACCAGTAAGACAGGTAGCTACACAGCATGGGCAGAACCACTTCAATAACATGTGGCATTTCTGTGTATCGTGCTCCTGACTCTGCTAATTCATTAATTTCCTTCATTAACCCTTCCAGCGGTGGGATGTCTGGGCACATTTCTTCTACTTTATCAGGCATACCTAAAACTACAAAAAAAGTACAATAATCATCGTAAAAAATGCTTTTGATAATATATTTTTCCATTAAAATCTGAACTAAGAACATAACAATGCAAAGACTGTACAAAAATAAAATCTGTATGGGACTAGAACATTTTTAAATTAAAACTACAAACTGTAGAATTACTGATCTAATGTCTGAGCCCTGAAATTTTACAAGCTAAACTTTAAGTGCCACAGAAGTGGCCATTCCAACTATACCATGAGACCGGTATGCAGCTATTCTTTATCATGCCTGTTATCAATTCTTTTTTCTATGTCTACCATTACACATCACACTGCATTAACTCACATGTTACATACTACGGTGGTTTACTACTCATTATTTCTGATTCATCAGCCTGGTATGACAGGGCTGTATGACCTTTATTATAGTACAGTTCCTGGCAAGATTCCAGACCTCATTTTGCTACTTGCCTTCCCTCTCTATACGTAGAGCCCCCAGTTTCTATCAGATATCACTTCTGTTATTACTTTCATATCACTTATTTGGCATTAATGGCCTTTGATGATATGAGATTACTGATCCATGTTCACTCCTACCCAGGTAACATGTGCTGTTAATAACTGGTTTACTTGTGCTGTGATGACAGGATCATGAAACTAATCTAACTCACAATCTAATTCAGTGTTGTAAGACCTCTAAAGAATTCTAGTTAATATGCAGTGGTGACTATTGTTTATCTTGCACTGCTTAGCAGGATCATTGACTCAGAAACAAATTCATCAGTGTCTGCTATTTTTGCTTATAATGAGTCCTGAGGGACTGTATGAATGATGACTATCTATTAACAATGTTGCAAGAGGATCATTAGAATTAAATTAAAATGGGATATGTAATTAGCCTTCTCTGCTAGCTTTTCTCATTGTTATTTGGTGGTGTCCTCTAATATTTGTTTGCATAGATTTATTTTATGTTAAACACCTCTACTGATTACTACGCTAGGTGGCTATGTGCTGTGAAACACAAACACACACACACACACACACACACACACACACACACACACACACACACACACACACACACGCACACAGACGAGTGCACGTGCACACACACTCACACACACACACACACACACACACACACACACACACACACACACACACACACACACACACACGCACACATTAAATAATTGCCAGATATCATACTAATAAGTTACATAAACAGCTATGGCTCAACAGAATGAGTTTTAATTCTAACAAAAAGATGAAAAAAATCATTTGCAGTGTGCAAGGTTATGTAACGTGCAATGAATACTTCTACTTCTGTAAGAGACATCCCAACATAAGCTTCCAGAAAAGGTACCCTATTTCCCTAGCTGGCATCTGTTCTATTGTCAGCCTCAGGTTGTGTCTTTGGTCTTGCCTCAAACTTCCAGGCTACTGATCTTATTTATTTATTTACTGACATTTATTTACCGGGAAAGCCTGACTAGGTCACAAGAGCCCATTTTCAGTGGAGGCTCAGGGAGAAAAGCTCAACTTAACACAGAAAAATAAAAAAAAAATTCAAACACATTATATAAGAAAGAGCTGAAAATTATACATTTCAAAACTAAACAATATTGTAAGGCATTAAAAAAAATAAAATAAAACACTATATACAATTCTGGAGAGCTTCCTTTTGGCAATTCACAGCACATTTACAACTGAACTAAACTCATGACTTTTACTTATTACTAAAGGAGGAGTTAGAGAGAGATTAAGACAGAGTAGTATAAATGGGGAGGAGGTGATAGGAAAAGGTTATGTAAAGTGGTAGAGACAGTAGGATAGCCAGGTGAAGATGAGGAAGTTGGGATGTGTAGAGAATCTGCACAGACAGGGGGTAGAGAAAAGTAGACAAAATTTATTTTATAATTCTGTATAATCCAAGACCCATATCTATGGGTCTTGGCCATAGCTTCTTCATTTGTTTCCTGGAGCCCCATTGTTAGTTGTAATCCTGGCGGTAGTATTTTCACAAGTCCATGATTTTATGGCTTGAACTTGTGTCCTAGTTAGAGTTATATTAGGGGTTAACATTAGGCTTAGGGCTAGAATTAGGTTTAAGCATAGGGGTTAGGTTTGGGTTAGGGTTATACTTCAAGTTAGCATTAGTGTTAAGAACAGGATTAGGTTTAGGGTTAGGGTTCTGGTTAAAGTTAGTGTTAGAGTTAGCATTAGGCATAGGTTTAAATGTAGTCAAGTCCATTTCCTATTCTTGTATAATTAATATAATAAAATTTCAAGGTCACGGTACCTTGGAGGAAAAAGGATATTCCATGTGTAATGCAAACTCGGTTCTCATAAACGTATGTCTCCACAAAGATATCCATCACAGAACAACCTTACTTTTCTAAAAGAACTAATTGGCATGCTTGGGGGATTATTCTTTCACTTCTCTCTGAAAACACCTCAGCAAAAAAGTTCATTCGGTCATCAGCCTTGCATGAAACTTTAAACAGTGACTTTAGGCTATTGCAACATTATACTGCTATCTTTGTAACTTTTTTACTTCCTGGCTAGTGATTCCTTCACAATTCTCCCTTAGATCCATTTTTATAGCAACTGACTTTGGCAGGATAACAGGAGATTTCCAATTTAGTCTCAAAAGGAGTCTCCACAAAGGAACCTAATAAAGTACTTACACCTCCTCATCCTTCAGTGCTTGGAGGTCTGACTCCATCTATGTAAGACAGATGAAATAGGAACTTTTTTGGCCATTGGTCAATGACAGCATCTGATTTAAGGTCACACACATATATAAAAGATTGAAGAAAAGGCAAATAAACAGAATATTATATATCAGTGTAAAAATATTATAGCCCAGAATATAAGCAAAATAGCAGTAAAGCAGTCAGAAATAAGAGATGATGGGAGTGGTGCAGTGAATGTGGAGTATCAGTCTACCAGAAGACATTCAGAAAAATGTTTTTTTGCTCTAGCTGCATACACTTATCTGGGCTAATATATGGTGGTGTAGATCCAGGCAGAGGAGGTCAGGGTTTGAAGTCTGCCTGTCCCATACAGAGACCAAAAAGGACCCCATCTCTTTCTCAGTGTTTGTCAAGAGTGGGGTACAGTGAGCTATCACCATGGGGTTGAAGAAGAAATCCATGACTGCACCACAGACAAACAAGTTCAATTAGTGGCTTGGTTGCCTGTAGGAGCTGCTGGGAAAATGAGACTGTGTGGCTTGTAGCAAATGACTGGGGATGACAAGAGTGAGAGGTCACTGTCAGCTCATTCATCCTGAGGGGAGGGGAAGTGACTCTGGTGGTTTTGGCTCACCACACAGGTGACACCTAGTGGGAGAACTACATATTCATCTAGAGGAGTTCCTAGCTGGCCAAACCTGTGCTTATACAGCATATTTACACTAAGAGGCCAAGGAGAAACTGGTATACTGAGGCATTCTACCCCTCAGGAGGCAATGACTATAGGCTCAGAAGAGTTACCAAGAGGGAAAGCTCCCAAGGGGAGGGGGTAGGCCATCAACGCAGGACCACCAAGCTTGCCACTCCCTACTAAAAACATAAATATTTCAACCACAGGCCCACCCAGTTTGGAGAAGTTCATAAAAAAATGTTGAACACAGTGAGTCAAACTGAAAATAAATGCTAAAAGGAAACATGCATGACACGTTCAAGACATTGTAGTTTTTTCATAAGAATGAGATAAATCCACAGAATTTTAATCACAGTTGGTTAAGCGTTTTCATCTTAGGCAAACTTCATCAAAACCGAAAAATGTCAACCCCCCCCCCATTCAATTCACTATATACTTGTAAGAATCTAACTCACTTGAACAGCCGACCATAAAATGATTTTCTTAAGGGGCACAACACATACCTAAATATTTAATAACTAAATAAAACTTCATATATAGTATCTCTTGTTACTACAAAAAATAATCAATAATAATCTAAAATGTGTAATTAATTCAATTGTGTGTGTGTACACACACACGGGTCTATATCATAACATCGAAGTTTCAAAACTTTGAATATTATAATATCGAACCCAAAACCTCGAAGATTGACAACAGCGAAGCCGCAGAACATCAAATTCTTTCTCAGGGAAAGAATTCGGTGGGCGGTTTCCGCGGCTTCGCTATTTCCTCCACTGAGGTGCAATCTCAGAGTTGGTATATTTAAGTGTGGGGGGGCAAAGCCCCCCACATTAGAAATAGTTTGTAGTGTTTGTGTGTTTCGTGTTTTGTGCTGGAACATTGATTTCTTTCCCAGGGAAAAAAATCACTGTTCTCAGTTTTCAGGGTTTTTAGCTTTCGAGGTTAGCAGTTCGATGTTATTGTATTCAATGTTTTCACGTTTCGATCTTGTGATATAAATCTCCCCCCCCACACACACAGATATATATATATATATATATATATATATATATATATATATATATATATATATATATATATGTATATATATTATAATTACAAAGTCTACCAAGATGAAATTACTTAAGCAACTGTGATTAAAAATATGTAGATTTACACTTACATCTGAAGGACGGACATGGTGGATGTAAGATTTTAAGAAACATCTCACTTCTGTATCTTTTGTATTTCCTGGTTGCCTACTACTTTTAAAAATCAGTAATCAGATTTAATCAGAAGCATAATATCCATACAGCAGCTTGGCTTGCATGCTTTGTTGATTTAAAATAAAGAGAAGGACAAATATTCCTCTTGACCGCATACCAGAGCAGACACCTGGGATACTCTTGTCTACTGCAATGGAAGTGACACAGACCAGCGAGAAAGACATGGGACTTTCTCACCATGACCAAAACCTAGACACCTTAATAGAGGAATTTGTAGAATTAATACTATTCTGCTACACTGCATATCCATACTGGATAGTATAGTCAAGGAGCTACATTTGGCACTTTTTGATCATTCTGGTCAACTAACACATAGGAACTGCAACAGAGACTCTAACTTTCAGAGGCAAATGTGGAACAAATGGAAGAAAAATTAATAGATTTGGAGGACAGAAGCCATTGTAAGAAGTTAAGAGTGATATGGGTACTAGACAGGGCCAACAGATCTGACTGCATGAAGTTTATGGCTACTAAATGTACTGAATTCCCCTTGAAAGAGCACACAGAGTGAGTGCTCTTACCCCAATGTAAAATTGTTCTCCAATACCTACTGTGGTATGTTGTCACAAGTATATCACAAAATAATTGATATTAAGGAAGCTGTAAATACCTAGCAAGCTAACAGCAAACAGCTCTGAATGGTAACAGAATCTACATTGAACAGAACTATTTAATGGCAATAGGAATTTGTAGAGCAGAATTCCAGCCTGGCATGAGGCTTTGTAAGTTCAGTGGGTGGAAATTTAGACTGTTATACCCTGTGATATTAAAAATCATGCTTCCAGGAGGGTCAGTTATATTTCTTTCACTGGATGAAGCCAAAACAAAGCTTACTCATTCTGCTATATCAGCTAACACTGGAACAACAGCAGTAGTGGTGCCAGATTTGAACAACAACCAGCACAAACAAGAGCTTGCAAGTTTACAAAGCCTTTTCCATTATTCAGACAATGAATGGTTGATAGACAAAAAGTGGCACATAAGGCAGCCCTAGCAATACAAGACAAACCTTTATCAAATGAACTTGTCCCAGCTGACAATACCGTTTTCTTTTTTCTTCCTTTATGACAATAAGGTTATTTTCACGTTAATGAAGAAATTTGGTTGACTTTTGTCAATGGGGCAAGACCGTATTCAATTTACCCACACGTGGATATTATTCTAAATACATGCAAGCACTCCATATAAGCTGAAGGGCTTCACTTTAAGTTTACTGCATTAAAGCTGAGGAGGGTCAGTAATAACATAATATCTATGTAGCCTATGGAGCGTCTGTGGGAATGGAAGTATTGCCCACTTGGTGGATGGGTACATTTACTGGAAGTGTGGCAAGCAGCGGCACTTAATAGAGCAACTGGGGGTTGCTCATAATGGGTTCAGTGCTACTTGACTGTTTTTAAACCTTATTTAGGAGTGTATACATATTGTAAATAGTTACTGTGTTCTCTATGATTTGTTTAAACAGTGGTAATGTTATTTAAAGGATTGCAGATTTCTTTGTAGTAAGAGAGATAATAGTTTTAAGATACTGCTACTTTACTATTGGTGTTTTGTTGACCATACTCAAATTACACAAGAGAGTTGGGAGGGGCATTATTATACACTGCTGTTTTTTTTAACATTTTAATGACTGATTTACACATAATGTCATGAAACATCAATGGGCTATTAGGGGGTAAAGAAGCAAGATATTGTTATTGTGTACACCCTTAAGCCACAGTTCTTACTATTACAAGAAACTCACTCATCAGATTATGAGCATGCTGCAATCATAAAAGGCCTCTACTCTATAGGCTATTTTTCATCCTACCCCTAAGGGAGGCAAAGAGGGGTGCTCATTATGATATGGAAAGAAATTCCTTTTAACGTGAAGGATGTTTCCACTGACAGCAAAGGAAGGTTTGTCTTAGTCAAGGGTTCATATAGAGGATATCTTATAACCATTATTAATGTTTACCTCCCCACAGGTATGTCACCAAGAACATTAGCTGAATTAATAAGAACATGGATGGCCAAGCAAGTTGGATTGGTGCTCTCTGTGTGTGTGTGTGTGTGTGTGTGTGTGTGTGTGTGTGTGTGTGTGTGTGTGCGTGCGTGCGTGTGTGTGTGTGTGTGTGTGTGTGTGTGTGTGTGTGTATCTGTGTAGGGGGGATTAGAACCTGACAACAGCTACAACTGATGTGTTAGCTGGTCTATGTAGGGCAACCCTTCCACCATTAGAGAACATTTCATTGTATGCTAAACTATTTGGAATAGTGAATGTACATGAATTAATAGGACTTTCACAGGACATAAACACCAATTATTCTTCAAGGTATGCTAACTTTTCAAGAACAGATAAGATACATGCTAAAGAAGCACTGTTATATGGCTGTGGCAATGGGTGTAGCTCCAATAATGATATCAGATCGCTCTAAAATCTCATAATATTCAGAATTGCCAGACAGGAAGGGGATAGAGTTTGGAGAGTGAACCAGACTTTATGTGAGGGCCCACATTTTTTAAAGCTACTAGCTAGTGTTTTAGCCATCTGGAAGACACAGATGAGCTCTTTAGATCAGGACTTGAGGATTAGATAGGATGGCTTTAAGACCACTTAGCAAACATTTTTAAGAAACACACAGGGGAGACCTTGACATTTAGGAAAACAAAGCTGGCTAACCTCCAGATACAACTGTTAAATAAACAGGAAAAGGTAATGGATGGACAGCTGGGGGAACAGGGAAACTTACAGACAAGTTAGACAAGTATTTTGAATTTCAAGTGACAAATGCACTTACTGCATTAAAAATAAAAGGGGCTGGAGTCTCAACCTTTAAGTCAATGTTTCTTGCCCTCCAGCTGCATCAACAAGAGGCAGCAATGTTTACTGGCAGGATGAAAGACCCAGCTTCAGGGTTGGTCTATGAAATAACCCATGAAGTAGCATCAGTATTAGCAACAGATTACGCTGATTTACACTGTGAGGAAAAAGGGCTTGATACTCTTTTATATAAGAATTACCAGTTTCTACAAACCCTTCCTATCCCCAGTTTCTTTTTCCAGGAGTCAGGGTAGATCTTCTCATAACAGTATAGCAAGACATGAGTAATATACTGCATGACCTCATTAAAACCTTGGATATAGACAACGTACTGGTAGAGATTTACCGAGGGCAAGGTGAGCGATTCATTCAAGCTTTCCTTCTACTGTTTAATGGAATGTTGCATGGAAAGTGTTCACCCCCTTTGTTATGGAAAATAGCTATTATTACCCTTATATGTAAGCCAGAAAAAGACCCTACTAAGCCAGCCTCATACAGACCCATTTAAATTTTGAATCATGACTATAAAATATTTATGGGCATACTTGCAAGTAGATTATCCAACATTCTCCCCAGATTAGTTCAACTTGACCAGATGGGAATTACAGAGGGTAGAACAACCAGTGATAACACCATCAAAACATTGTTATTGATGGAGCATGTTAGAATAATACAGCAGCCATTGCTGCTGTTAAGCCTTGTTGCTGAGAAGGCCTTTGATAGAGGTAAGTGTTCTTTCTTATGGGCTACTCTTAAAAAGTTTGGACTGCTAGAAAAAGTGATCCAGGTTTTTGTCCATTTATATGTGTTCTATTGTAAGTTTAAAAATGAATGTACATTTAATCACTCCTATTTCACTATGTAGAGGCACCATGCAAAGATGTCCACTTTTCCCTGACCTTCTGCACTGTATTTAGAACTCTTGGTCTTAAAAATGAGATCCCTAGATATTAGTGAGTACCATTTGGGGCATGTGCCCCACACGCTATCACTTTTTGCTAATGATCTACTAGTATCCCTCACTAAGTGAGAGCAACACCTAACTATATTGTTTAACTACTTTGAGAGTTTTGGACAATTGTAGGGTTACAGGGTTAATCCTATTAAATCAGAAAAGACATGTATAAATTTTAATCCCTCAGAATCCCTTAAAAGAAACTTTGCATTTCTGAAGGGAAAGAATAAGATGATATACTTGGGTCTCAAATTAAGAACCACATTGGAAGAAAGCTGGCAGGCCATTTTTGTGAAGTGATGAATAAGACAAACACGTACTTTCAAAGATGAAAATTTCTTTATATCAACATGATGCAGAGGATTTATGCTGTTACATGGTATGCTCTGCAATTAATTTCTTATGCTTCACAAATTACTTATTCCTCCTAACGCTTACAAGAGGACAATGGGTTCTCGTTTATGAGACTTTGTTTAGACCAATGAGAGGACCAGAATCAGTTGGGAATACCTTACCCTAGCAACTACTTATGGTGGGATGGGCATGCTGAATATAGAACTTTACACTCTAGTAACAAGAGCTAAAACATTTGGAGACCTTTTGGACCATGATAAGAAAGCTGGTTGGAGACTCAGATTAAGAGAATGATGAGGAAATGCTAGAATCTGCTTTACCAGGAACAGCTAAAGGTAGATTCTCAGTTGAGAGACAGGGAATACTTTTGGGAAATGTATTCTTTGGAAGAGAGATATACATCTGTTTTTGACAAGTTAATAGCATTAGGATTGAATAAGCTGTTCATAATAGAAAAGGTACATTGGCCTCTGTGGGTGACTTGCATGGTACAGATATGCACCACAAACAATTTTTAACAGGTAACATTTCACATATCTATATGATCCTCATAGGGATGAAAAAGAACATAACTAACACATTTAGACTAATGTGTGACAGGAATATAGTTACTAATATCAAAGTCAGTGAATGGGACCCCAGATATACTACTAGATCCCAAAATATAGGTTTTCAGTTAGTAGTGTTAATTCAAATATTTTTACACACCAGCCAGACTTTGTCAATTATACCCAGGGTCTTCCCTACTTTGTTGGCGATGTAAGACAGAGGACTTGGGAGATTGGAAATATATATTTTGCAGCTGCCAGAGGCTGAAAGCCTTTATAGCACAAGTCCAGGAATTATGTCAGCTGATTTGGTCTACTTCACTCATCATTACAAGGAAGGATATCCTTCTCAAATTTACTTCTTGTCTGAATTTGAATAAAAGTGATATTAATCTGCTTAACATCATCATACTTGTATACTTGTAGCAAAGAACTTCAGTACAAAAAAGTGGAAGATAACTAATCCACAGTTATTAAGGACATGTACCCTAACCTAAGTGAATTGATGTCATTGTAAGTAAATTCATGAAATGATAAGACAAAGATAAAAGCAAAGGAAAAATGATCAAAATTGGATAAATTTATGTCTGTCATAAATGAGACTGACAGAAGAGAGCAGAATTAACTACACTTCATATCGCCACTATTATAAATATTATTAGATCCACCCTAGTAACATCACCCTGGAGTATTTGAACCACTTTGATCACAGATAATTGCTAAAACATTAATTTAAGATACAATATAATCATTTAACGATCAAGTATATATGGTTATTAATATATTTTTTATTAAAATGACTATTGTATAATTTTTTCCATTAAATATTGTACAGGTGATTATTTTAATAGAAAAAAAATGAGCACAGTTGGCCCACAGTGGGACAGTGAGATATGGGAAGATAAGAGTGGTGGCACAGAAGTGATGATCATCCAGTTGCACTTTCAATACTTTTCAATCAGCCATGACACTGTAACAGGCTAATAAAAATGTTGAAATCTTCTGTAGAACAGCCTTACATAAAAATATCATTGGATGCAAACAGAGGAAGAAATGCCTTATATTGGAATGTTTCATTATTAGGGAAAAGAACTAGAGGAACAAAGGGACAAGAAGATCAATTAAGTTAGCCAAACATATGCAATGGTATTGTTGGGTTTAATAAAACAAAATACTGATCCACATTCTGTCATACAAACATTCAAAGCTTATATGAAAACACTTTAAATTGGCATCTTTAGTGGATATAAAAATCTTTATTTTATGGTACGGCGTAGTGTTGTTACCTCACACCAAGAGGTTCTCCCATTCAATTCTCAGCTTAGTTTGGGAGTGCCTTCTGTGTGAAGTCTGCATGTCCTCCCCGTGGTTGGGTAGCGTTTGAAAGACATGCGTGCGTAAATGGGCATGCCTTCGTTGAAGGTTGGGCGTTGAGCTGGCACCTCAGCGTTTCGTAAAAATCTACTGCCAATCATTAGCGGACCAGAGTTCCGCTGTGGTGACCCCTTACCAGGAAAAAGCCGAAAGACAAACAATAACATTTGTTAACCAGGATAGAGCACTGATCCCAGTGGACAATGTTTAGACTCAGCCTAAAAAGTACATATTAAAAAAGGTGAGCAAAGACAAAATGTTGAAAATGACTGCCTTTACAACATTGGGTAGAAGAACAAAATAACCGAATCAGTACAATAAATAAATAATGATGAGAGTTTCAAGACTGATAATATTACAGTACTAAGTAGAAATATACAAAAATGTGATGTAGTTAATGTAGAACTATAAATATTTTCATCAAAGACACATTTGTTATACATACATACACACACACACACACACACATATATATATATATATATATATATATATATATATATATATATATATATATGTATATATAAAAACGTGTGTGCGTGTGGACACATACACACACGCACGCACACACACACACACACACACACACACACACACACACACACACACACACACACACACACACACAATGTACAATAGGTATAAAAATCAAAACAGCAAATGGGTCTGGTTATTTATAGTGAAAAGGTAGTGAGGTGTTTACTAAAGTAGCATGTTGTGTCCTACTCAGAAAAAAATAATATAATTACCTGACATGATGGATGAATGCAGAAGGACATCCAGGTACAGTATTGATAAAGTACTTAAATGTAGCAGCATTGAGACTTTCAATATGGCTGAACACTGATCCACAGTTTAATTTCAGCTCTCCCATTGCAAAGAAACAAACTGAGATATAGGGGCCAATAACTCTACCAGATATAGTAAATTCAATTAATGGCTAGTAAATGCACTGCCTGGATGCCAGCAAGGAAGAAACTTGGAGATCCTGAAAGAAAATCAACTAGAAAAGGTAAAAACGCTGACTGAGAAGCATCCTGCAGCTGTTCAGCAAAAAGCAGTTCAAGGTCCAGCTTTGGTGCAAGCCATGGCTGCCAGTAATCTAGATGAAAAAATAAATCATGTGCTCGGAGCTGATTACAATAAATGAAATAATGAAATAGTGTTATCAAGGCAAATAACAAAAGGCTCAAAAAATGGAAGAAGCTTTAAACTGCCATTGAGATGAACTGAACAAAACTTCAAAGATCAGAGGTCAAAATAAAGAAAAGACTGGCTGAGTATGAGACTACTGAAGAAGGGCTGCTTCAAAATATGGTAGAGTTAGAAGTCAGTATGTAATTAAAACCTGATTTTTTCTTCTGTGCCAGAGAAACTGGATGGAATAGACTATTAATTTTAAGAAATTACAAATAAGCAATTGGATAAGTATTCCACAGCATTATGTTTTAATTAAAAGGGCAGACTGTGTGTATGTTCCAAACCTGGCCATGAGAAAGCTACCAAGACCTGTATTAGTAAAGATACAATCATACCAGCAGAAACATTTGTTCCTGACAAAATTGCATTAGAAGAGCAAAATTGGAGAAAGCAGAGTGTTTGCAGAAAATGATTATTCACTGTGCACCAGGCAGATGAGAAACAAATTTATTCCAGCAATTAGGGAATGTTGAGAATCAGGTGTGAGATTCAAGCTGTTGTATCCAACTGTCTTCAGAATATTTCTTTTTTCCTGGAGGATCAAAGCAATTTTTTTATGCTGAACAGGCTAAGGAGGAAATACAAACTTTTTTCCAACAAATCCTGAGTCAACAAACAGAAGGGACTCTGCCTCTCACTCTGCAGATAATAAACATCTTACAGAGACTTTGCCAAAGAACATTTTCTGATGTGATAAAGGAAAATGCCTGACAAATAGAAAAAAGCACAGGAGTTGACTAAAAGAATTGGAAGTTACTTAGACTTGAACAAGGCTCTGGGGTTGAAAGACAGAGATGAAGAGGAAGAAGACCAACAAAACTGAAATTAGTGAATAAATGTGAGATTATAAAGCATCAATCAAATTGTGAAATAGAGCATTGCTAAACTTGTGGGGGGACTGAAAAGTATATACCCCATGTCTTGTCATTAATGTTTGGAAGGACACTAAAAGGAAAGGAAAAAAGTAACTGAAAGTAAAACTAGTTTTATTCTTAACAGTACTTATATAAAATAGTTCATGATATAAATTGTATGTTATATAGTAAAACATTTTAAGTTATGACTGCATGTGATAAACATGCTTAAAAGTGCCTTTTTTCTTCTTTTTTACTTTAAAGAAATGTAGACATTATAATGTTAAAAGAGAAGAAAGGCTGGATATAAGCATGTTTAAGTTAATACACTGTAATGTTGGGTTGTTGAGATAGGGGACAGGGTGTATAAGTATACAGATTATAATATATGCATTCTGCATAAGTTAATGTCTGGATTAAGGCCCCTTGGCTTAATCTAATAAAACAGTTTTTGTGTAATCAAGTAAAAAAGAAAACATTAAATGTAATTAAAAGTTTCCCTTTAGCAAATACATTCTCAGTTTGCAAAGTCTGCAGCTGAGGGCAGATGTACATTTTCTTCTTACGTTTTCATGAAGACAAGCTGACTGGTATGCAATTAAAATGCCGGAGCACTTTTTTAAGGCTAAAAGTTAATATTTTTTTAAAACATTCAAGCTGTTTTTCATACCTAGGAAGCAAATGAAGACAAGACAAGAACAGACAACAATTAGCGACAGTAGGAGCATAGGTTGTAGCATGAGCCTTAGCATGGGTAACCTTAATTTTATTCTAGTTTTTGCTTGCATGTTCAACTGTCAAGTTGGGGCAATTGTTCCTTTCAGAAGCTTAAAAGTTCATTATTTGAAGATGTACATTATGTTGTGTGTTTAAGTTAATATGTTGGGGGTATTCTGTGGGTTTCATTAAAACAAAAAAATCTTGCAAAACTGATACAGGTTCAAATGGAGATGGCAAGAAATAAATGTATAAAAGATCAGCCTACCTAACATTAGTTGGTGCATGTAACACAAAAGCTGTCATATGTAATAGGTGGGAATAATAACATCTTATCATAATGGCTAGACTAAACATATTATTTTGGAACATTAATGGCCTCACAGGTATAGACAAAAAGGAAAGAATATTGAATTATATTAATAAATGCAGGGGCGCAAATAACAATTGTACAGGAGATGCGCTTGGAAAGAAATGAGTATGTGAATTTGATAAAGAAAGGATTTCAGGAAGGATATTTAGCAGAGTATCAGGGACAAAGAAAAAAGGGAGTACTTATACTAAATGCTAGAGGAGCTCCAATAGTGATATAAGAGGAAAAAGATAATTATTGTAGATTTCCGGTAGAAAAAGGGTATTGGCAAAAAAGGATGATTATTCTGGCAGGCATTTATATTCCATCTAAAACTGCTACTCTGGAGTTTAAGACATTTTTGGGAGAAATAATCAGCTTTTAGCAGAAAATATTACCCATAAATGTGGACTAGAATTTAATTTGCAACAGTGAGCCTGTATCTGGGGAACTTAGAAGGGTACTTACAACAAGGAAGATAGATTTCTGAGGACATTTATGAACATTTTTGGTGTGGAACATGCAAATTCAGTAGTAGGAACTAGGAGAGAATTTACATATTATTTCCCAAGATACAATAACTGGGCTAAACTAAATAGAAATTATATTTCACAGGACCATGTGCATTCAATTGAAAGCTTCGACTGACATTCAATAAATATTTCAGATTATGAGCTAAAAGCAATTAGGATAACAATGCAGGGTAATGAGATGCTGGTGCTTTTCCACCTACCTGATAAAAAGAGAAGAATTTAAGGAATTGACAGCGGAAATTATCTGAGATTTATTAGGGAAGATAGATTTTTTTCAGAAGTTACAGCTAGTGCGTGGGATAAAATGAAAGTAGAGTTTAAGAAAAGGGTAGAAATAAAAGAAAAAGAAACATAGTTATGAAGTAATATGAATTATTTAGAAGGTTAAAGTACAAAGGTTAAAGTATTGCAGAATAAGAGAAATCTCACAGAACAAGAAGGGGAACAATTACAGAGTGCTAAAGAGAAAATAAAGGAGGATCTGGAAACTATATATGAATTTAGAATGATTACTGTTAAGCTACTATTTTTGTTATAAAACTCAGTCACATTGTCCTGTTTCAGTGTGTTCTTGATAATAACTCCAGAGCACAAAAAATTTTTAGCACAATAACTTGGGCAACCGAAAGTAGAAAGGGTTGTTGCAAAACTTAGAGAGCGTATAACAAGAAAAAAATAACCAAAGATCTTGTAAAGCTATTAGAGAAATTTTAGAAATTTTATGAAAATTTGTGTAAAGCAGAGCACTGTGGTTCTCAAGAAAGAGCACGGATAGAAATACTTATGGAAGACTTAAGAATGCCAAGATCAGAGGTAGATGAGGCTCAGTGATTATCAGTTAGGATTAGATGAGATAAAATGGTGACATACAAAAAAATCTGCAGGAAAGTCTCCAGAAATAGATGGTATGCCTGTGGAAGTCTGGAACCTAGGAGGGAAGAAAGTGATGAAGATCTGGAAGGTTTTCTGTAACAGAATTTTAAAAGGAGAGTAATTGTCGGAAGTCTGGAAGAAATCTGTTGTGGTTGCAATACCTAAAGATTAAAAAGACCCATCAGACCTAGATTCATAAAGGCTGATTTCAATTTTAAACCAAAATTTTAAAGTGATTATGTCTATAATAGCTAAAAGAATGGTACAGATGTTGCTAAATATTGATACTGTTTCTCACTCTAAACTCCTTACTAAACTTCCTAATCTACATTTCTGTTCCTCGTCCATCAAATGGTTCTCTAGCTACCTCTCTGGCAGGCAGCAATCTATCCACTGAAAAACTGTCATCTCTCCCTGTAAATACTGGAGTTCCCCAAGGATCTATTCTAGTCCCCTTTCTGCTCAACATATTCACTAACAAACTTCAATCTGTTACTAACCTCTGTACACTTCTACAATATGATGATGACTCCACCCTTATTATCTCTGCCCACAACATCCCTGAACTCATAGCTCTCGCTCAACAAACCTTCACCTCTGTTGAAACCTGGTGCTCGGATAACCAATTAATACTAAATCCAAAAAAAAACTAAACTCCTTCTCTTCTTCCCTAAACCACTCACCCAGCATGAACCCTCTTTCTCTATCACCTCTCTTAATAACACCATCATCGAACCTGGACCCCAAATCAAACAACTTGGAGTAATTATTAAAGATGAATTAAAATTTGATACTCATATCCAGCAATGCATAGAAAAGACCCACCAGAAACTCAGACTTCTCTATCTTAACCAGAAATTTCTATCACCTTCTTCCAAACCTTCCCTTGTTCAGTCCCTTCTTCTACCCTGTCTTCTCTATGCTGCCCCTGTCCTTACTAAAGTTCAAACTTCACTTATCATTAAACTAGAGCAAACATATCACAAAATAGTCAGGTTTGCCTCTAATCCCCCTATAAATCCTACCACTGTTTTGCCCTTAAATTACTCCAATGGTCAGAATTCTCTAAACAACTACTTTTACCCCAACTTCACATTGCACACTCTATCCTGAATGACCCCTCTTCCTGTCCTTCCATCTCCAACTACAAACCCCATCGTCACCTTCATACTTCCAGCAAACACCTCCTTGGCATATATAAACCCAATAAAAATATAGGAAAGTCCTTCTACAAATACTCTGTGGCACATGCTTGAAACTCACTCCCTCAAAACACAAGACGCATTCATCAAAAATACCTGTTCAAAAAAGTACTTCAGAGTACATGGTCATACCTCTCAATCCAGAAACATAAAAAAATCTGGACAAAGGCCCATGAAAAATAGGTACAAATCTGTACACTGATTAACATAAAATTTGCAAAGATAATTATGTAACCCCACTCCAATGGAATTGTGGGATATCAACTTTCAAATGCAAACTGAAGAACAGACAAACAGAATATGGCCCCAGACTCAAACCTTGTAGGAAATGGTAACCATTTTTTTTAAATGTGTAGCAATGAACCATAGGATTTTGTTTTTTGGTGACTTGTAGTATGTGGGTTTTATTGTAAAAGTAGGGCATTTAATGGTAGGCAATATTCTAATCTTAGCAAAAGAATATTATAGTTTACTTGGACCTTCAAAAGTCATTCTGCATGGCCTGCTGATCAGTGGCATAGCCCTTTGAGTTTGCCGCCCTTCCCCCCCTCACAAAATCATGGTCAAATGGGGGCCCCCCATGCACAGCCCTCCACCCTGTAGCCATTCCAATGTCCCATTACTTTGCTATTTCACCACATTTACCATAAACACTGTAATGTGCATACTGATTTACTTCTACAATGATTTGGATTTCATTTAAACGTTTTATTTTACATTTTACAGCACAAACACTAATAGACATGTGCTAAACAAAGCACCGCAGTGTCACAATGAAAATAGACTTAGCATTAAAACTTCTCTGCTCTTGAAACTCACATTCATTGAAACAGCACTGAAACCCACATTCAAAGAAAATTCATCTGGCCAGTGGCAGATAAAGATTACATTTGGGCTGTTTTCAAATCATAAGTCCCTTGCACATGAAATATACATGTGTTATTTTATACACCTTCTTGATTGTATTAAATTATATTCCTTCCTTGTATGAAACAGTACAGCTGTTAGAGGGTATTTTAACTTTATTGTTTTGAACATTTTTCCAGTAAACAATGAAACAAAATGCATGGACCAGTAATGACAAAACTGCCCAATTCAGAGCATTTCCATCATAAATGTCTACTCAAATTTCAACAATCCACCAGTATCAGTAAATATGCACAAACTGTGCAGAAGTAAAAGTCATATAAATAATTCCACATTGAAGAGTTCTGTAACTAATGAAGAGGTTGCTGCTAGCAAACAACTTTATATTTCATTGTTTCATCTAAAATAAAGTGCCTGTTGCCCTTGAGGAATAAATATGTTACATTAAAAAAGTAATAAGCTAGTAATATTGCAACAGAGAACGGATGGCAAACTGATAACAGGTTCATAGTTAATAGTTATCACCACCAAAGATGACATTCTCAAGACTGCAGCATCCACCCCCTTTAAAAGTACAACACAGTACAGTATCAGCAAAGCAACTACATACTGTGGGAGTAGAACCCACAGTCTTCTGCATCAAAAGCAAGTATTCTATCTGTTATGCTACTAACAATGCAGACTTGCCACAAGCAGCACTAAACTTCTGTTCCGCTGAGGCTCTCAGTTCCTTCTAAAATCCACTTGACACTCAACTGTATCTCTCAACCTTGCAGAACAAGAAAT
The DNA here is from genome assembly GCF_019279795.1 of Protopterus annectens. NCBI lineage: Eukaryota > Metazoa > Chordata > Ceratodontiformes > Protopteridae > Protopterus > Protopterus annectens. The sequence goes on along the minus strand of NC_056737.1, from coordinate 413,583,478 downwards.
CTGGAAAAAGCCAAAATTTATGGGGGGGGGGCAAAAGCCTCCCAAACCAGGGGTACATTTTAAACATTGCTTATATAGTCTTGGAAAGTTGCTAGAATAAAATGTTGTGTTACCACCATGAGTTTCATGAAAGATAGGATAACTGAAACTTAAATGGCTATCATTTAGTGAATTCAGTTAACACCATAGCTCTCAACCTCTTAGCAGAAAAAGCCTGGACAAAGCCAATAACGGGGGACTACAGCCTCAAAAATAGGGACAAATTTCAAACACTGATCTTATAAACTTAGAAAATTGCTAGATAGCTATGTACCTATCATAATGTTCCATGTTAGTTGTCCTTCATCTAGCCTTCCTTTTTGCTGTTTGGGTTCAGAGCAATCCTCGGCTCTGACTCAGCCTACTTCTATAGCTTGAGAGCTATTTACTGGCTCAAGGCTAATCCTTATCCCAGAATGCCCAGCGTCAGCTACCCAGATCTTGTTTGAGATAGCGCACACTAGACATATAAAGTAACCAGACACCTAAAACTGATTTACCAAAATAAAAGATCAGAGTAAACTGTCATAAAATTACCTGGCATGTGAACCAAGAAAAAAAAAGGAAATCAGCCAATGAAACCATAGTGAACTCTCTCAATCCTCCAGGAAAGGGGAAGGAGGGGGGAAGCAAGAAGGAAGGCGAGATGAAGGACAATTAACATGGAACGTTATGGTAGGTACATAACTTCTTTATGTTAAGTTGTCCCATCCTGCCTTCATTCTTGCTGTTTGGGACAGCATCCCTAGCACCTAAGGACCCTGAGTGGCTCATTGGAACAGACTCTTGAGAACAGTGGAACCCAAGGAAGCCCTGCTCTGGGAGACCACACCCACTTTGTAATGAGAGATAAAGGTATGAGGGTTTGCCCAAGTGGCAGCTGCACAAATTGAGTCTATGGGCAATTTAGACTGAAAAGCTACAGAAGTGGCTAATGCTCTAGTAGAATGAACTTTTGGTTTTACTGGTAGATGCTTATGTCTTAACTGATAAATAAAGGCAATGGTGTCAGATAACCATTTGGATAAGGTCACCTTAGAAACTGGAAGGCCTTGCTTATTGTAAGCATAGGAGAGAAATAATTGGTCTGACTTTCTTAGCTCTTTGGTCCTATGGAGGAAAAAACGTATTTGTCTGTGCACATCCAGTTGGTGAAGATTGTATTCTGCCTTGTTGCTTTGATTGGGAACAAAGACATGGAGATCAATGGATTGATTTAAATTGTTTTCTGAACAGACTTTTTGTATGAAGGATGGGTTGGTTCTCAGAGAAACTCTATCTTTGTGAAACGCCATATATGAAGGATGAACACAGAGTGCTTGGAGTTCTGAAACATGTCTAGCTGAGTTAATAGCAACCAGAAAAAGTGTTCTCCAAGAAAGAAATTTTAAGGGACGTGAAGCTGCTGGTTCAAAGGGAGGCAGAATCAAAGAAATCAAAACTATATTGAGATCCCAAGGAGAAGGTGGATCCCTCACTGGGGGTCTAAGAAGAGATGTTCCTCTCATGAAGGCGTTGCAGAGCTTATGAGACATTATGCTAGAATTAAGAATTCCGATATGAAAATTAGATATGGCAGCCAGTTGTACCCTGATGGTAGCAGCAGCTGCACCCAACTGAAAAAGCTCTACTAGAAATTCTAGAATTTGATGGACTGGGGCTGAAAAGGGGTCTAAGTTTCTAGATTCTGCCCAGTAAGAAAATCTTTTCCATTTGCTAGCATAAGTTTTTCTCGTAGTTGACTTACAGGAGGAAACAATAATATCACAAACTGCTGGGGGGATACTTGGAAGCCTGGCTAAGGTAGGAAGTGGAGAAACCAAGCTGTGAGCTTGAGAGACTGAAGGGATTAGTGTAACCCGCCTGACTAATGAATCAAAAGATCTGACACTGGGTCCAGAACCCAAGGCTGGTCTAGAAGGTGGAGGTGCAAGAATGGAAAACATATCTATCGAGGCCAATGGGGGGCAATGAGGATAATTTTTCAACCCAATTATTTTGCTTTTTGTATGAGTCTTGGAATTAGGGGAAAAGGGGGAAATGCATAAAGGAGTCCCTGAGGCCAATCATGGACTAGTGCATCCCTGGGAGTTTGTCCTGGAGGAGGAAGCAGGGAGAAGTAGCTGCTGCATTTGTTGTTGAGGGGGGTGGCAAATAGATGACAGCAAGGCTGACCCCATTTGTGGAAGATAAGGTCTGCAATTTCCGGATTCAGAGACCACTCGTGAGGCATGAGGATAGCCCTGCTGAGCCTGTCCGCTATTACATTGGATTTCCCAGGGATGTGCGTTGCTGTCAGAAAACATTGGGAGGAAATCACCCATTGCCATAGCCTGAGGGCTTCTCGACACAAGGGGTAGGACCTGGTCCCGCTGTGCTTGTTGATGTCTCAGGTGAGCCGTGACTACTGCCATACATTTGGTGAACACCCTGGGGGCTGTGGTGAGACCAAAGGGCAGAGCTCTGAACTGGTGATGACTGGCCCCTACCCGGAAGCAAAGAAATCTCCTGGAGTGTCTGTCCATTTTGATATGGTAGTACGCATCCTGAAGATCCATGGAGGACATCCAGTTGTCCTGACCCAGAAAGGGGAGAATGGACTGCAGTGTTACCATCTGGAACTTTTCTTTTTGTACAGATTTGTTCAATCTGCTGAGATCCAGTGTTGGTCTCCAGTCCCCTGTCTTTTTTGGTACTAAAAAGAATCTTGAGTAAGTTCCATATCCTAGTTGGTCTGCGGGGATTTCCTGAATGTCGCTTTTTTTAGCAGTTTTGAAACTTGAATAACTGCTTGATCCCTCAGATTGGATGGGACATCTGGGATGGACTTTTTTGACTTTAAAGGGAGTTGATGTAAGGGGATTTTGTAAGCTCCAGATATGATTGATAGTACCCATTTGTCTCTTGTTATATTTTGCCAGGCTTTTGGGTACAGGGAAAGTCTTCCCCTGACTGCCTCCAGAGGTGAGCAGTCAGAAAACCTGTCAGGGGATGCTGGAAGGGTTTGGCAGAGAAAGTTTCTCTGTCACCCTGATTTTGCGGTCCCCCTCTGCCACAAGGGCGGCGTTTGCCATTGTTGTTGTTTCCCCCTCTGCCCCTGGAGGAAAAATCACCACATGTGTCAGGCAAGGGTCCCTAGGACTTTCAAAACCACATCTTTCCACCCCTCTGACCTTTGGGATAAGGTCTGTTAGGAATGGAAAAATGGGCTCCCATAGCAGAGAGAGTCTTGCCTTCCTGCTCACACCTGGTAAGCGTATCTTTCACCTGAGGCCCAAAAAGTGAGGAGCCATCAAATGGAGTATTTGTGAAGGACGCTCAAAAGGGTTCCACAAATTGACACAGCCATAGCCAAGCATGTCTCCTGAGAGCCACTCCTGTACCTGCAGCTCTGCTTGCTCCATCGGCTGCATAGGAAATCAGCCTCATGGAGGAGTTGACTATTTAATTAAGAGCCACAAACAGGGAAGCTATTTTGGCTGATGCTCCCTCAGTTCTAGGATCTTATAGGGCATCTCCAAGCTCTTTTAGGAGATCCCTTTGAAGTCATGTAAAATGAGAGAGATAATTCAAGGACCTCATGGAGAAGGTCGCTGAGGAAAACATTCACTTCCCATGTCTGTCCATTGTCCTAGACTCTTTGTTTGGTGGATGGACAGACAAAGACGTTCCTGCTAACTCTTTCTTGGTGGCTGCTGCTACCACCATGGCATCAACTGGTACACCTTTAATGAGAAATTGTTTGTCCTGGGGGGGGCTGTTATGAATTTATTTGGTCTCCTCAGAGTAGGTTCCACAGAATCTGGAGCTGACCAAGCCTTTCAAGCCACTACAGACATGAGTGGATCAAAAGGTGGAGACACCCAGCAGGTGGAGGGTCAGGAACCAAATGCCTCCAGGTATACAGACTCATCCTCAGTAGGGGCTAGGGAAGACCAGCCATCCCTCTGCCTAAGCATTTCAAGGATGTCCAAAAAGGAAAAATCTTCTGAGGGGGACCCTTCCGATTCATCCAGGTCTGTATCTGAGGTGACAGACGCAGGGGAGTCTAGGTGCTTCCTCTTGCACTTCTTCTTCTGGGGAGGCTCCTCTGAGTGATCAGGAGAGGACTCAGAAGAAGAGGGGTCACCCAATGGGGTGACCTGGGGCATAGGTTCCCTATGTGTCTGGGCTGGAGTAGGAGCAGAGGTTGGCACAGGCACCACAAGAGAAGGAGCCGATGGGGCTGATAGTAGGGCTGTTTCAGGGAACAGCACACTCTGCATGACCTCAAAGGCATCCCGACCCCATGGCAAAGAAAGCTCCAGCTCCGAAGAGGTGGGAGTCCTACTCCACATCAAGGGTGACAACTCCGAGGCCAATGTGGGAGCAGACCTCACCTGTGCTGAAGCTCCGAGAGGGAGAGCGGGGTCAGACAAGGGTCTGATGCCACTTCCCCCCTCAGAGCCGACGAGAGAGCTTTGGTGCCCAGATCCCTCAATGGACAGAACAATTGATTTGATTAGGGCCAACGTCAGAACTGAAGAGGAGGTGATCAGCACAGTCGGTTCTACAGTGTGTCCATGGTCTCCGGCTCTGAACTAAGTGTAGTCGGAGGAGGAATGGAGATGGAGGCAGATGGAGCTGCAACCTGATGAGGTGGGCTGGAAAGTAATTTCGCAAGGGCCTGTGATTTAAGCAACCTGCTGACTACTCTCTCCACGTCCTGCTCCGATAACCTACAGCATTGAGAGGAGTGGGATGAAGAGCGATGACTGCGTTCACTTCCTAATAAGGGTGACTGTGGCACTGAGCGGATCGGCTCCGAGATGGCTCCGAGGTAGCAGTTGGAGCCAAGGGAGGAGTTGATTTGTCGATGCTAGTCGGCACCAACAAACTTGGTTGTTCAAGCCCAGGAGTCGGATCCGAGGATGGAGCCGATGGCTTGGCAGACTTAGAGGATTTCACTGGCTAAGATCCTTTAGCCGGGGAATCCTGTGGGACCCTTGGACTAAATGTATGACAGATAGAGCAGGAGTCCTGCAGGTGCACAGCCCCTAAACAATAAACACAGCTAGTTTGCCCATCTGTCAGAGACATTTTCTGACAGCATGAGTCACATTGGCCACTTTAGGCATCTTACACTACTAAACTAAGAAACAAACAGTCTTTTTTTTTTTTTTTTACAGTTAAGGAAAAGAAAAGAGAACCTCTAATTTAAATGGCTGTCCTAAGGGGGGGGGGGTGACTCTCTAATTTAAATGAGTTCAGGGGAACAGAAAGCCCTGTGAGTATGGAGTGATGGCCAACAAAGCTACAACAGACAGAAAGGCGATAAGGGACAAAGTACTATATCTAGACAAAAACTTGATAAATTTTGAAGAATAAACAACAATTATAATAATAGAAAAAAACTATACTAAGCCTGAGCCAGTAACGAAGCAACCTCACAGCTGAAGTGGCAAATGAGATCTGGGTAGCTGCCGATGGGCATTCTGGGATAAGGGTTAGTCAGCAAGAACGAAGGCGAGATGGGACAACTTAACATTAAAAGGTTTTGTGTTGCCATGTATTTTTCTGAAGAATATGAATTCTGAAATTCAAATGCCTGTCATTATTTAGTGAATAAGCTTTTATGAGGAACAGAACAAAAATATGAGGCAACAATCTGGACAGTTTTCGCAAGTGGTGGTGGGTAGGGAATCCAGGCTCTTGCTACTAGTAACCAAGGTTCAGGGTTTGAGCCTGTGTAACTCTAGCTACCAGGTATATTTAACTGGGGCATTTCACACATGCGTGCGTATACACACACACACACACACACACACACACACACACACACACACACACACATGCTCTCTTACCTGTCTTTCAGTGAACTGTTTGGCTCGAGTATAGTGCATCCATGCTTATGGTCAAGAAAAGAACTGCTAATTCTTGTATTTGAAATTGCTCACTATGTACAGTGGAGCCCTCAGTCAATTCTGACAGGTTGTTCACAGAGCTGATGTCATCGTGCATGCGTCTGCATGCAATGACGTCAGCCAGAAGAAAAATTAAAAAAACAAGCAGAGAAATTTGGAAATTAAGGGCTGCCACTCAGAAATTGTGGCACCCCATTTTGAACCTCAAAACCAGTAAAAATGAGATTCTCGGTATGGTTGAGAGGTATGTACATGGTCCTGCCCTTGTCTAACCCCCACTTGATCTAGCCTCTTCTCTTCTCAACTTTAACTCTTTTTCTCTATTCTACTCTTTACTTCCTTGTACTAGCCTCATATACCTTTATACCTCCCTTTCTCCTCACTTCCATAAGATATATATATATATATATATATATATATATATATATATATATTCATAAATATCTTTAGTTAAAAAAAAAGAAAAATCTTGTTTTGATTGAATGGTTTATCTGTTTGTATGTACTTCATGTGTGATATTCTCTAGACCTGTCAATTGTTATTTAAACTACTCTGTATACAGATACTCTCTAACTGTTGATTTTCTTATTATGTTTCATGGTGGTTTTAATTTTTTTACTCTTATTCTTATTTTTATTTTTGATTCGATTTTTTTATTGTAAAAATATGTAATACTTCTGGATCTTTTCTCGTTGGGTCTCCACTGAAAATGGGCCCCTGGCTCAGTTGGACTAACCCAGTTAACAAATGTCAATAAATAAAATAAATAAAATTTATAGACATGGATCAATGTGGTTTTGCAGAGGGGAAGGCAAACATTTGATAACTTTAATAGAACAATGGTGATCCAGAGGAAAGTAGAGTGTAAGAAACTACCAATGCTGGTGATGGGTCTTGATGCAGAGAAAGCATTTGGCAAAGTCAGCTGTGATTTTATGAAGAGGGCAATGGAAGCATATGAATTCCCTGGTACAATGATAACACTAATTAGGAGGATATATGAAGGGATGAAGGCAAAAATTAAACTGAGAAGTTGTGTTTGAACAGAAGAACCAGACAGAAGTGTCCTGTTTTCCCTTTGTCATTTGCTTTATTATTTATCCTGAGACAGTTTCAAGTCTTTTTGGGATATAAAATTAATGAAGATAAAATAAAGGCTATAGCTGTAAACTATGTACCCACACATGAATTGGTTCAGCAGTATCTGTATTTACGGGGACATGACTAAATGAAGTCTTTAGACGTATAGGTTTAAAAGGATTCTGTTATGGCAGCTAAGGATATGGGGGAAGGGACCAGCATATGTTTATCAACCAGAAGAGAAGTTTTAGACAATAACTAATAATGAGTTGTAGGGTTTTATCTTGGAGGAGAAAAGGGCAATAGTAAAGTAGGATGAGTTGGTCTTTCCAATAGAACAAGGTGGATTATAATTACCTGATTTGAAGGGATATTTTAGAGATACAAAGCTAGGCTCATATACATAACTAAAGCAGAAACATATAATTTGAAGTGGAAATGGATGATGCTGAAGCAGGGAGAATTCAAGAGATAAGGAGAGGGTGGGATTCTGGATGCAGATCATTAAGGAGAATAGCAACAGCCACACAGAATATTATATTCATAAAGTAGAAGAAAGTATTCTAAGAATTAACCCAACATGAGAATGGATAAAGGAGATTTTGCTGGTAGGGATGACTGCAATTAGGGGATACAGAGAATAGGGGACAGGCAACTGGAATTTACTGGATAAAACTGGGAAGGTAACCAAGTTATTGGGAGCAAATATCTAAAGAGGGAAATTAATAGAATGAGAAGAAGCCAAGAAGACATTTGGACTACAGGCTAGAGAGTGCCTTCCCTAAAAGGGATTGGTATCTGAGAAAAGTCAAAGAGAAAGGGATAGGGGAATCCTAAGTGAATGACCTGCTCTGATGCATTTTTCCATTTAATCTAGAACAGAAGTTGCTGTGAAAAAAGGATAATTACTAGGATAAGCAAAATACTGCATGTTAACTATAGGAGTCAGTCAGAGGAGGTTTGAAATATTGGGTAGAGAGACTGGATAAGCAATTCACAAGAAAACAATGGGAGGACATCTGTATGGTTCCAAAAAGATGCAATGAAGTCTAGATGATTTAGGATTTGAAAAACTAAATAAAAAAACACAAATGGCTGTAAAAACAAAAAAAGAGCTGTACGTTCACAAGTAACTAGAAAACAAGTCTTTTATTCCACAAAACGTCAGTATGAAGTGCTTTTCGTTAAGCTAGATAGCAAAACTTCTTCAGATATAAAACCTTGCTTAACTGAGTGTAGCGGATGGTGGAAGCCTGGCCCAGTGCAATATACTACTGTAAATAAAATTAAACTAAAACAGTCAATAAAAATAGGAAACCTACAACTTTCACACAAAAAAGTTTAAAGAAAGCAAAAATATTCTATTTTAGTACAAGAAAATCCACTTAGCTGAGAGCTATAGAAACCACATCCAGTTACCAGCGCGGCAAACAAGATCTGAGGTCATGAGGGTAGAGCAGGACATTATGGGTGAGGGGAGGAGCTGAGAGCTTGGATCCATAGCTGGAAACTATGCCGGTTCGGATCCGATATCGGATCCATAACCCACAGGTTGCAGACAAATGAATATCCTACTTCAGATCTAATGTTTAAATATACAGGGCATTTATAAACCAATTTTAGATGGCACTGGATCTAGTGAGGTAGGTTGTTGTTATTGTGTCTTTCGGCTTTTCCCGGTTAGGGGTCGCCACAGCAGAACTCCAGTCCGCTAATGATTGGCAGTAGATGTTTATGTGCCGAGTTGCCAGCTCTGAAGCACAACCTTCAATGAAGGTATGCCCATTCACGCATGTCTCCACACAGAAGACGCTCTAGCTGAGAACTGAACAGGACAACGTCTTACTGTGAGGCGACAACACTACCGGAGCACCACCACCACAGTGGATCTACTGAGGTAGGTACAGACAGTTTTTCAGAGTACCTGAGGAATACCCACCCAGTAAGTAACATAAGTCTAACTAGACATGTCACATCATATAACCTGAGTTTTACAACAACCTTTTGTCATGACTCAGGTGAATTAATAAGCATTATTAAGAAAAACTGGGTGTTATTAACAGCAGAACAAGATATGGGAAGTAAATTAGGTGAACACCCTGTGGTGACTTTCAAGAAAGGTAGGAATCTTAAAAACATTCTTGAATCAATTAGACCAATTCCTACTAGAAACCCAGGGATGCTGGGGTGCGAAGCATGTAATCAATATAAACACATTGAAAAAGGATGTAGATTTAATGTGAGAGACAAGACCTATTGGTTACACCAAAGGTTTGACTGTAACTCTAAATCTATAGTCTATTTAGCATCATGCCAATCGTGTCCAACATTTTATGTCAGCAAAACCGACCGTAAGTTTAAAGAGAGGGTTTACGAACATATTTACAATATAGGAAATAAAAAGCTTGACAATGCACTACCCAAACATTGCAGTGACTTTCCAGATTACAAATTCAAGTTTAAAGTCATTGACCAAGTCCAGACAGATATAAGAGGTGGACCAGTGCCTTTACTACTCGAAAGAGCAGAACTGTTATGGCAACTTATACTAAATGTCTGTCAGTACCCAGGCTTGAATAAGGTCTGCTCTATCACAAGCATTTTAAAACTGAAAGCCCTAATGAGATAAAAGCTCATATACACACACACACACACACACACACATATATATATATATATATATATATATATATATATATATATATATACAATTTTTTTTTAAATACACTTTCTTTTTACACACATATATATTTTCTAGTATGAATTTAAATATCAAATAAATCTAAAAAACAAATGAAAGAGAAAAAGATCTTTTGTTGGGAATGTCAAGCAATTTTTAAGTTTCTGACTTTTTTAGTTTTGGTTTTAGTTTCTGACTTTATAAGTCTCTTGTTTTTAAAACAATGTACTGTATGTTTAAATTCAATAACTTGTTAATGAATAATAAATGTGTTTTAATGACCAAAGTAGTCACATGATGTATATTTAAACATTAGTTAAGAAAGGTTTTTTATCTGAAGAAGTTTTGCTATCTAGCTTAATGAAAAGTTCTTCATACTGACGTTTTGTGGAATAAAAGACTTGTTTTCTAGTTACTTGTGAATGTATGGCTCTCTTTTTTTTGTTTTTACTGTTGTTTGTGTTTGTTTATTTAGTTTTGGAAGTATGGCAGCTGAGAGCTCATATGCTTCACAAAGTTCACTACTGGATCAACTGCAAGAAGAAGCGGGTAACCTAATGGTTTTAATTAGTTTGAAGAATCAAAAATTGGAGGACCTAACAGCATGGGTTGAGTCCTTGACCCAGGAAAATATGCAGAGACGTAGGAATGTGCTTGACAGACCTACTACAACTACAGCAAACAACTTTGGGTACTACGTCTCTAACTAGAGCACCTGGTGCTAGCAACAGTATGCCCGCGAACCACAGCAGTCTGGTGCATGGAAGCAGACCTCGGGGGCTAGTCAGCAGTGTTCTATTATCATATAACTCCTTGGGGCTTATTGGAGTCCCTGACTTGAATACCTGGTTAAGCGAGCAACCAGGACTAACAACAGAACATTTTAACACTATTCAAGGACAACCGGCTGGAGGAGGTAAGAACATTGTTGACAGCTTGAAAGTGCTCGATTTTAAACTACTTAAAATATGTAAATTGCAGTTGGAAATATGCTCCTTTAATGAGTGCATGAAGGGGAATATAGTCTCAAAGGGGCTACGATCGTGGCAATATACAATGGGTTTACAGCCTGGTTCAGAGTTTCAACATGAATTCATTCAGTTATTTAATAGACATGGTTTAGAGCTACTTGGAGTAATGACAAAACACTACCAATGTTTCATTAACCAGATATTAGAGGAAGTTACAGAGTTAGACATCTTGATTAAAGTAGACTTTAATCTACTTTAAAGTAGCTGAGGAATACCTACCCAGTAAGTAGCATAAGTCTAACTAGACATGTCACATCATATAACCTGAATTTTACAACAACCTTTTGTCATGACTCAGGTGAATTAATAAGCATTGTTAAGAAAAACTGGGTGTTATTAACAGCAGAACAAGATATGGGAAGTAAACTAGGTGACCACCCTGTGGTGACTTTCAAGAAAGGTAGGAATCTTAAAAACATTCTTGAATCAGTTAGACCAATTCCTACTAGAAACCCAGGGATGCTGAGGTGCAAAGTATGTAATCAATGTAAACACATTGAAACAGGATGTAGATTTAATGTGACAGACAAGACCTATTGGTTGCACCAAAGGTTTAACTGTAACTCTATAGTCTATTTAGCATCATGCCAATTGTATCCAGCATTTTATGTCGGCAAAAATGACCATAAGTTTAAAGAGAGGGTTTACAAACATATTTACAATATAGGAAAGAAAAAAAACTTGACAATGCACTAGCCAAACATTGCAGCGACTTTCCAGATCACAAATTCAAGTTCAAAGTCATTGACCAAGTCCAGACAGATATAAGAGGTGGACCAGTGCCTTTACTAATTGAAAGAGCAGAAATGTTATGGCAACTTTAACTAAATGCCTGTCAGTACCCAGGCTTGAATGAGTTCTGCTCTATCACAAGCATTTTAAAACTGAAAGCCCTAATGAGATAAAAGCTCATATAAACACACACACACACACACACACACACACACATATATATATATATATATATATACATACATATATATATATATATATATATATATATATATATATATATATATATACAAACACATCTTTTTAAATACACTTCCTTTTTACATACATATATATTTTCTAGTATGAATTTAAATATCAAATAAATCTAAAAAAACAAATGAAAGAGAAAAAGATCTTTTGTTGGGAATGTCAAGCACTTTTTAAGTTTCTGACTATTTTAGTTTTGGTTCTAGTTTCTGACTTTATAACTCTCTCTTTTTTTTAAAACAATGTACTGTATGTTTAAATTCAATGACTTGCTAATGAATAATGAATGTGTTTTAATGACCAAAGTAGTTACATGATGTATATTTAAACATTAGTTAAGCAAGGTTTTTTATCTGAAGAAGTTTTGCTATCTAGCTTAACGAAAAGCACTTCATACTGACGTTTTGTGGAATATAAGACTTGTTTTCTAGTTACTCATGAACGTATGGCTGTCTTTTTTTGATTTAGGATTTTTGCTTGGAAGTGTTTGCATAGGTATTTTTATACCTGAAGCAAATCTCAAGGAATTTTTCCTCAGGTCGATGACAAATGTTGGAGGTGTGATGGGAAAGAAAGAGGTAACTGGGAACATATGTTTTGGGAATGCAATGAGTTGGCAGAGTTTAAAATTTCCTACAGACTACTCTGTCTGATATATTGGGTGAGCAAATGGGTATAACTAAGGACGTTATTTGTTAACTGGGACACAGGATCTGAATTACTTTGACATAGTATGGCTTTGTTAAATTTAATTCTGGTGGCTGTCAAAAAGTAATTACTAGAAAACGGAAAGAAAAGTGAAAACCAACTGTATATGAAGTACCGAATATTGTAACACAGGCAAAAGAAATGGAAGTGGGAAATTTAGAAAAGTGGTAGGAGCAAATTACATAGAAAAAATGGAAATTATGGGAACAATACATGCACACTAATGTTCTGGTGAAGGAGTTAGGTTTAAGAGAAGGCAGAAATTAATCAATTTATGTAATGTTGTAGTGATGATAAATACACAAAAGAATATATGTTATTTATTTTATTTTATTTTACATTTGTTAAGCAAAGCTGAGCAAGTAGTGGAAAATTAAAACTAGTAAAACGAAAAGCACCACCACCTCCAGGCACAAATAAATCTGGTCCAGGCTAGGATAATAACGTTTTATTCTCCTCAAGTGAGACCAAACGAGTGTTCACAAACACGCCACCAAGTAACATAAAACAATAACGCTTAGCATAAAAACGTTTTTGTCTTAAACGTCATCAGTTTTAACATCCATTTTTACAAATTTTAAAATTTTTGTATGCATTTTTATCAACATGTTTTATTAAACTAATGAATTTTTCCAAAAGTTTTATATTTGTATATTTAAACTTATACAAGAAGTTTTAGATAAAGCCTGTGATACCAACTTATGTCACTAGATGGCGCAATGAACTAGATTAAAATGGGCTAGATACTATATATGTTTAGTATAAGATTTTATTTATTTTAAATGTGTTTTAATGATTACAATCTTATAGTTTTCAACCCATAGCAAGCCTACCTTATTTTACTTATTTTAAACGTGTTTTTAAAGGTTTGACATGTACAGACTTTATGTTTTAAATGCATTTACAAACATTGTTTAACTAGCACATTTATCTTTAAACATTAATTGTCTTTTAAAAGGGAATGACTATGATCGGACAGTTTGAAAGTGGTGATCAGTATATAAGATAGTGTTTTTTAAAAAATGGATGTTAAAACTGATGAAGTTTAAGACGAAAACGTTTTTATGCTAAGCGTTATTGTTTTATGTTACTTGGTGGCGTGTTTGTGAACACTCGTTTGGTCTCACTTGAGGAGAATAAAACGTTATTATCCTAGCCTGGACCAGATTTATTTGTGCCTGGAGGTGGTGGTGCTTTTCATTTTACATTTGTTAACCGGGATGGTCCGACTGGACACAGGTCCATTTTCAGCGGAGTCCCGTGGAGAAAAGCTCCATAGTAAGTAAAATTTTACACAATATGTTAAAATACAGTACACAGAGAATTTTCAAACAATATGTTAAAATATAGTATACAGCAGAAGACATAACAAGACCTATATATACAGGAAAATATAGTTACACATGGTTAATAACAGAATAAGTATACAAATTCAGTCAGCAGTAGGAGAAGACCTAGACTGTAATATATATTACAGCAGGTATATTAGGAAGTGAGGTATATAAGTGGAATAATTTTGACTTATGTAATACATGGGTATAATCACTTGTTCTTTAAGTGTGTTCTAAGTGAGTTTTTAAAGTGAGAATGGGTAGGGGCAGAAATCAGAGCAGGAGGGAGATTATTCAAGGTTCTAGCTATGAAGTGGGAGAACAGTGCTTTTCCTGCAGTATTGTTAGCCCTAGAGATACAGAGGAGGTGTTTGGCAGAAGATCGGAGAGGATGATTTGTATTATAGTGGGTGAGAAGTTGGCCTAGTGCAGGGTTTTTTTCTGGATGCGTTACCACATTGTAGGCAATGACTAATTGGTGATAGGCTAGTAGCTGGGGAAGTTCCAGCCATTGCAGTTTCCTTAGAGCTTGGCAATGGTGGGTTCTAAAAGTGGAGTTGTTTGCAAACATGGCGATTTTATTATAACATAATTTGAGTCTGGCAAGGTCAAGTTTTCTAAGCTGGGTAAGAATTGGAGCAGCATACATTAGGACAGACAAGAGGTGAGTTTGGGCTAGGGTAATCCGTGCTTGTTTCGAGAGGGATTTCCTGTGCCTATATAGTGTTCCCATTTTTTTATGGACTTTTTTGATAGCTTGTAAAATGTGGACGTCAAAGTGTAGATTGCTATCAATTTCAATGCCTAGGAGTTTGGTCAGAGGGAGAGATAATAGTGCCATTTTTGGAGGAAATAGTGAAGGATAGAGGGGTGGAAAGAGTTTTGTTGGGGGTGAAAATAGTAATTTGGTTTTATTAGGGTTTAGGATAAGTTGGATCTGAGTGATCCAACTTTCCACAGAGCTAAAGGATTCCTGGGTGAGTTGTTGTAGGGTGGGAAGTGATGGAGCTGAACAGATAAGAGTTGAATCATCAGCGTACTGTATAAGTGAAGCATGCTGTGTGGTGGTATGGAGATTATTGGACTGCGGTGGTGGTGCTGTGGTAGCGTTGTCGCCTCACAGTTAGACGTTGCCTGTTCAATTCTCAGTTAGAGCGTCTTCTGTGTAGCGACATGCGTGAATGGGCGTTCCTTCATTGAAGGTTGTGCGTTAGGCCCGGCAAGCCACTACGTAAAAAAAAAAATCTACTGCCAATCTTTAGCGGACCGGAGTTCCGCTGTGGCAACCCCTAACCGGGAAAAGCCGGAAGACACAAACAATGGGGAAAAGAAGTGGGCCTAATATGGAGCTTTGTGGTACACCTCTGGTAGCTGGGAGTAAGGGGGATAGTACACTTTGCCATTGGACAGATTGTTGCCTAGTTGACAGATAGCTTTTAAACCAGGCTATAGTGGAAGGGGCAAAGGATAGGGAAGTCAGAGTGTCTAGTAGTAAGGAATGTGAAGTATAATGCTTGCAAGTGGGAATATGATAATATGGTTTGTTTTCTTTTACATAAATGTATGTTTGCCTATGTTTTAAGTGATAATTCAATAAAGATGTTAACAATAAATGTAGCAGCAGCAGTCTGAAATGTTCTTAAGGTCCTATAGGACTTAACTTCACATGGAGAGATAATGATTTTTCACAGTTTTGAACCGAGAATAGAAAAGTTTTGGCTAGTATTAAGTTTTTGGGTATGACATGAAGGAGTATTGAGGTTTTGGGAGAAGAGGCTGTATTTGGATGGTTTTATTAGAGGATGACACGCAAAGTGATCACATGTCTCCGCTTTTATAAATTTGTAGATGAAGAAACCATGGACTAATTCTGCAAGGTGTTTTATTGGGTACCATTTTGCTTTAAACAGAAAATGACAGTGGTACTTTTTTCTAGGGAACAGAGTTATAAATCTACAAATTTTGTTAGCTATGACTTTGCTGAGAATTTTTAAGACAATTATAAACACTTAGACACAGCCAAAAAGATAACATTATCCTCATTAGACCTCATTTTAAAAACTCCACATTAAAAAGAGATATCTCTGTCTTAGGCCCAGCTGTTTGGAATCAGCTGCTTGCAGAAGTGAGGCAGCAAGAGACTCTTCAATTATTCATAATCAAACCAAAATAATTGGCTAAGGACGCTAAATACTCTTGGTTCTGTTAAATGGCTTGTCCTTTCAGCTCATGCTATAGTCACATCTTTCCTGTAAAGGTATACTTCTAACAAATGACCACTGGTTGAATGTATATCTTAATTATGCATAATGTATATAATAATAATAATATCATTTGTATTTATAATTGTAAATAACAGACAGACTCTACTTTGTTACTGTAGTATGTACAACTCTGTGAATTATTTAGTCTACATATAATTTCCTTTTCTGTGACTTGCACCATGGTGCCCAGGTTGTCAGAAGAGTCTTTTGACCAGTCCACTTACTCAGTTATAAAATTGAATTAAATAAATAAATAAATGCATTTATTAATGTACAATTACATCTCCTTTTACAGTCTATACAATCCTCATACATTATTTTTTTTAATTTTCACACCAGCAGGTAAGCCTTAAATGTCTTCCACAGACACTAGCTAATACATATGGCTAAAGCCCAATATTGGGGTTTATAATTTTTTCATGTAACATTATCAAACTTTTTTCTACCAAGCAACAAGTAAACAGATAACAAGGAAATAAAAAAATATAACAGTTAAGCTACCATCATAACCATCATTAACACATTTACAAAATAAGCATCATTAACATATTTACAAAAAGTGTATCATTTGCCTGTACTATGTTGTTTGTTGTAAGACAGCTGTTGTCATTTAAATTATAGTTATGCACTCACCATAACTCTGCATCTCTGTTATCTGTTTTCACCTTCCACAACTGATAGGTCTTGGATCCAACCTTGGATCCACCCTTGGCCACTAGATAGACTTTAGGCTCTGTAGCTCAAACTATTCCCCTTATCCATAATCCTCCATCTACTGCTGAGACACCTCAGATTGAGTTTGCCCTGTATTAAATTAATCACCACTTAAAATGGAAAAACAACCAAAAATAATCTCTGAAATAAACAACACGACAGAAAGGTGAGAAACAGGGGTAGAATCAGAGAAGGAGAACTCTGGAACCCAAATAGCAGAAACTAATCAGGAACATCCCTTAGGTTATACCAGGATCCAGACAAAAAGGAAGGGACAGAGGAGGGTGGGAAGTTGAGAAAGGATGAAAACAGATAATACAGATACAAAGGTATGGTGATTATATAACTATAATATCTGATTTTGTCTTTTTTGCCTGTTCCTCAACTGATGGTCCTCAGCTAGACTGATCTTGTGTGGTCCTGAATGAAGGATATACCAGAGTACTGGGGAGCATCAAAAGCTGCATCAAATTTGTAATGCACTATAAAGGTATGAGCATTGGACCATGTAGCAGCTGCACAGATGTCATGTATAGATATGCTTTAGACCAAAAAGCAGATGATGCAGCCATAGACCTGGTGGGGTGTGCTTTGGGATGTTTGGGTAATGGCAGGCCTTTGCTCCTGTAAATACAGGTAATGCAATCTGTCAGCCATCTGGCTAGACTCACTTTTGTCACTGTGGTGCCTAATTTGGCTTTGGAAAGGTACAAACAGTTGTTCTGATTTCCTTAGGTGTTCAGTTCTGTGATGTGAAATATGTGCTGTCTATGAGCATCCAATAAATGAAGCATATATTTACCCTTGTTGAAAAATTTAGGAAAGAATACCAATACATTAACTGACTGATTTAAGTTAGCTTCTGAAACAGCTTTAGGTAGAAAGGAAGACTTAGACCAAAGTGATACCCTATCTTCATGAACGATCAGGTAAGGTGGATGTGAAGAGAGTGGTTGGAACTCAGATACTCATCTAGTTGAGGTAATGGTGACTAGAAAAGGGGCTTTCTAGGACAGTAATTTCAAGTCTGTCCTTGCTGAAGGTTCAAAGGAGTGCTGAATAAGGGCCTGAAGAATTAGCAAATGGTCTCAGGGTGGGATAATGTCCTTAATCTGAGGCCAAGCAACAAGGTACTCTTAAGGAAAGCTTTACACAATTTTATGGAAGCTAGAGATGAATGATCTATGCCTGTATGAAAATTTGAGATGGCAGCAAACTGTACCTTGACAGTAGAATAACTAGCTCCAACACTGAAAATGGAGGTTAGGAAATCAAGAATAGCTGGAATTGGTGCAGAAAGGAGATCTAAATGTCTCTGATGGGCCCAGATAAAAAAATATTTTCCATTTAGTTTTATATATTTTTCTGGTAGAGGTTTTATGGGATGATATTAAAATGTGGTGAATAATGGGGGAAGAAACCCTGGAATTTCTAGCCATCACTGGAAGTGGATAAACCATGCAGTCAGTTTATGAGATTGTACATCTGGGTGAGATAGATCAGATGGGTGATACAGAAGATCCTGAACAGGATCCAGCACCCAGGGAGGGTGAACTAGTTGAGACCAAAGCAAGGGGGAACCATACTTGGTGAGGCCATACTGGGGCAATGAGAAAAAGTCTCCACTTCCATTGTAATGCTTTCTGAATGAATTTGGGGATGAGAGGAGTTGAGGGAAAGTGTATAATAGACTGGCAGGCTAATTGTGAAATCTCTCAGTGGCTTCCCCTCCAGGGGAATCAGGGCAAATAACCTGCTTCACTTGGTACTGAGGAGAGAAGTAAAAAAGTTCACAGCATGGTTGTACTCACTGACAAAAAATAATTTCTGCCACAGATTGAATGACAGACCACTCATGTTGGAGTAAGATGGACCTGCTCAGTTTGTCTGCTAGCATGTTGGATCTCCCCTGAATAAGCATTGCCAGCAGAAAGCAGCCAGATTGTTAAACTCTCATTGCCTCCCTGTAAAGTGAGTAAAATCTAGTTCCCCCTTGTTTGTAGTAGTACCAGACCACTGGCATATTGTCTATCTGAATTGCAATCATTCCTAGAAGGAAGACATTTTGAAAAGTATGCAATGGCAATAGGACTGCTCTCATTAATAGGACATTGATGTGAAGATTGGGCTCCATCTGAGACCATGTGCTTTGGACTGTCTTTCCAAGTAATGCCCCCCACCCTAGCTGGGAGGCATCCATTGTCACTGTGGCCTTGGGAGAGGGAAGAGTGAAAGGATGACCTGAGAAACTTCCTGTGTATGAATCCAATCCACCACAATGAGTGATATCTGCAGACATTTGTGATTCAAATGGGAGTCATCATTGGCTGATGTCTTATTGACCACTGTACTGCTAGAGTCCTCTGTAATACTTTAGTGTGAAAGCATGCCAAGGAGACCAGAACTATGGAGGCTGCCATAGTTGTAGAACTAATTTGTTTGGAGGTGAATGAAGAGTATGGATGGGTAATGCCTATTTCCTTAAAGTCTACAATCTTGTATGTATCAGGCTTGTGTCCAGGTATCTAGATGGGCTCCTACGAACTACAGAGTTTGTGTCGGATAAAGTTGAGACTTGGAGAAATTTATAGTGATGCCCAGCTGGGAACAGAGATAGAGCAAGTTATCCCTGGCTTCAGTTAGTAGTGCCTTTGGGAGTAGGAGATAGGAAGCAGTTGTCCAGGTATGGAAACACTTGGAATCCTTGCAGTCTCAGGTGAGCTGTAACTACTGTCATGCATTTGGTGAACAACGTGGAGGCTGTGGTGAGATCAAAGAGCAGTGTTCTGAACTGGCAGTGACTGGCTCCCAGTCAGAAGCATGGATATCCCCTGGAAGGTCTGCCTATTTTGATATGACAGTACACATCTTGGAGCTCTATAAAGCACATCTAATCATCCTTCCTTAAAAGAGGCAGGATGGACTAAACCATAATCATCTATAACTTTGAGTGTTTCATGAACTTATTTAGATTGCTCAGATCAAAAATTTGTCTTAGGTCCCTGGTCTTATCTGGCACTAAAAATAATCTCAAGTAAATTCTGGATCCTTGCTGGTCTGGTAGGACCAGTTGGATGACTGTTTTGCCTAGCAGCTTTGGTATTTCTGTAGCTGCAGCTTTCCGCTGACTCGATGGAATGTAGAGAAATCTTCTGTTGCAGTTTGAGGAAAAAGGGAAAATGGTATGTAAGAACCTCTGGATAAAATATTCTGCACCCAAGAATCTTTGGTAATGGCTATCCAGGCTATTGGGTGCAGGGATAGTCCTTCACTGAG
Organism: Protopterus annectens; assembly: GCF_019279795.1. Taxonomy (NCBI): domain Eukaryota; kingdom Metazoa; phylum Chordata; order Ceratodontiformes; family Protopteridae; genus Protopterus; species Protopterus annectens. Next base: position 413,563,471 of record NC_056737.1, on the reverse strand, counting down.
TGCCTCCAGAGTGCAGCAGTAGGGTGACCATTCAGGGACACTGATAGGGCTTCTCTGAGAAAGGTGCTCTGAAGCCCTGTTGTTGTAGGCCACTTCTGCCATGAGGGTGACATATCTCATTAGAGCTCCCAAGCTCTTTCTCCATCACAGTCTTGGAAAGTACCCTGCAACCTTTTGAACCACGATTTTCTATCACTTCACTGGTTCCTGGAGAAGGTTCTCTGAGGGGTAGAAAAATGGATTCCAGTGGCAGAAAGAGTCTTCCTATCTTACTCACTTCTGGAGAGAGTCTGTTTCATCTTTGGGCTAAATAAGGTGCATCTACCAAAAGGGACATTGATGAATTAAAACTTGAAGGGCTCTGCAAAGTCACAGAGGTGCATTTAGGCATACCTTCTGATAGTTAATCTTGAACCTGTCACTTTAGCAGCTCCATCTACAACATATGAAATCAATCTAGAGGAAGTATTGGATAAAGACTGGAGGATGGCCAGTTGTGAAGAAACTGTTTTTTTATCTTCCGCAGACATGGAACCAGGGAGGGTATTTGGAAATTGCATAATCAATTGCCTCTGAAATCCTGTAATATGTGCCAAATAATCCAGAGACCTGAAGGCAAAGGTCACTGATGTCTAGACACACTTCCTGAATCTGTCTAAAGCCCTAGATTCCCTTTTAAGAAGATGGACAGTAGAGCTCTGTTCTGCTAGCTCTTTTCTAGTGGCTCCTGCAACTACTATACCATCCATAGGATGACTCTTGCTCTGATGAGACCTATCTTTTTGTGCAATAAGATGCCTGTCCGGGCATTTGGGGAAGGGCTCCATGACATTCAGTTCCTTCCAAGTTCAGTGGGAGATGAGGTCTACCATCTCATCCACTGGGGGAACTACACAAGTCATAGCTGAGCCAGTTCCAAAAGCCTCAAGGAACAGACTCCTCTTGGGATGGGAGGATCAAAAGACAAACCTCCTTTCTGTTTCAAAAGTTTGAGTATCTCTCCAAATGAAACATCCTCAAGGGGTGATATGGGGGAGCCTACCCCTTCACTGAAGGCAATGTCTTTGGTTAATGACTCTTGTGGAGAGTCTAGGTGTCTCCTTCTACACATCCACTTCTGAGGTGGCTCTTCAGTGAGAGGTTCTGGAGTGGACTCAGAAGTGCCAGCAGTGTCCTAAATGAGGAAAGTCTTGAGGCTTGACCAGACCAAAAGAAATGAGCGGACTTATGAAACTAACTCCTTTATTGGTAAGCACTTTCATTGGCATAAAATAAGCCAACTTCTTTGGACCATAAAAATACATAAAACCATAATAAAACCCAGAATACTTTTTATACCTTGTGCTCTTCTAATCAAGCAATCAATTAATTAAGTAAAAGCCACTCAACTATTCAAAATTAAAGGCACAAATAACTATTTTCCTGCTGAACCCAAAAGTTTGTCTTACATTAAATTATATAAATCACACTCTCACCCCCTCCATCAGAAAAGGGCAGTGGTTAAGGGGCAGATAGTAAGAGCAGCAAGGATGGTGTCAAAGTTTGATGACTTTCTAGAGGAGTGTGATCTCCTTAAGTCAATGTTCTTGAAAAGGGCATACCCATTACCCTTAATTGGCCAAGTGATGGAGGAGGTATGTAATAAAAGATTATCAGGTTACTTTCAGCCTTTGATACAAGATAAACAAGACCACCCAACCCTGCTAGGTGTGGGAACTGATAATTTTTCTGAGAGGAAAGAAAAAGGTTTGAACGTAGTAAGTAGTTTCTTAACAACTTATTCTCTTGATGCGGGTAGCATCAAGGAGATTATTTGTAAAAATTGGTCTCTTATACAACAGGACAATGGATTGTTGAAAAGTTTGGGCACAGCACCATCTATAACATATAGAAGAGGTCTTAATTTGAAAAATTTAGTGGAGAGACCAAAAAGAGTATTGAGAGGCCAAACTGGTATGTTTAAATGTGGGAGGTGCACCCAATGTAAGCATATTAAAGAAACCAACAAGGTTATTATAAGAAACAAGACCTACCAAATTTGGGGTAAACATACTTGCGATTCCCAAGGGGTTGTGTATGGGGCTGTCTGTAACCAATGTGAAGGCTATTACATTGGCAAAACAGAACGTAAATTTAAGCAAAGAATATATGAGCATCAATACAGTATTGATAGACAGATTACTACAAATGCCCTAGCAAGGCATATTATAGATTACCCGAACCATAAGCTCAACTTTTTTATACTGCAAAAGGTAGATCGCAACATTATGGCAACTTAGATTGGAGGAAACAGAATTGGCATGGCAGATTCGTACTATGGCATATATTATGCCTGGATTAAATGAGTATTTGTCTATTAAATGTCTGCTTAAAATAAAAGCTTTGGCCAGATAAATATAATAGGCCGTACTGAATGAATAGCACCATTGGCTTCTAATAGACAAATTTTCATATATAAAGATTTAAGGGGTATTAATTTTAAAGCTAATATTGTATTTTTATAAGGATAGTTGGAATTTTTAACATTGTATTAGAATGGTGTAATAGTGATTAATGTTTACTGATTTATATAATTTAATGTAAGACAAACATTTGGGTTCAGCAGGAAAATAGTTATTTGTGCCTTTAATTTTGAATAGTTGAGTGTTTTTTACTTAATTAATTGATTGCTTGATTGGAAGAGCACAAGGTATAAAAAGTATTCTGGGTTTTATTATGGTTGTATGTATTTTTATGGTCCGAAGAAGTTGGCTTATTTTATGCCAACGAAAGCGCTTACCAATAAAGGAGTTAGTTTCTTAAGTCCGCTCATTTCTTTTGTTTTTACCAGTTTGTTTTTTTGTTACTGTGCTTGACCAGATCAGCTATCCCGATGGGACAGGATGAAAAAAACAGCTTCCACAGTAGACAGTTGAGTGCAGGGTGGACCCAAGGGGAGGGTAAAAGTTTATTTTCTATCAAAGAGGAGAACATTCTCTCCACTACCTCAAAAGCTGAAGCCATGGGGGACTTCAATCTTGCCCCCACTTGATCTGAAGAAGCCTGGGAGGGGTGAAACCTCATTTCCCCCCACCAACTCCATCCTCGTAGCAGAGGTTGGAGCTGACCTGTCTAGTTTCAGAGGTTCGAGAGGGAAGGATGGCTCTGAGAGCATCATAGTTAATCCCAGCCCCCAGATCCAGTGTAGATGCTATGGCCCAGAGATCCTTCTGGATCCAACAATGTTGGACTCATCTAGGTCAGAAAAAGTATCAGAGTTGATGAAAAGCAATTCTTTGGATCTGATACCGCCATGATTAGAAGTCTCGAGTATGAAATCTCTGAAATCACTGCACAGATCAGAATAGGAGTTAAAGCTTGGGGTTGTGCAGTGGAAAGACTCATAAGTCTGATGGGAGAAGAAGATGGTAATACACCCAACTGAATTTCAGCTCTGAGAAATGTTCTCATTATCCTGTCCATATCCACTTCTGATAGACTCCTGGATGACCTGAGGGAAGATGAGGTTGATGGTAGATGGGAAGCTATTTAAGGTGTGTCTTGAAGGAAGGGAGAGTGAAGCCTCAAAGTGACTCACTCTGGTAAAAATCTAGGTGAATTAGACTTGGACTTAGTAGAATCCATACAAGATGACAGATCTGAAGGTTTAGTTTTCATCAGAGATGAGGCCTTGGAGGTGGATAGACATTTTAGTGACTTTTTCAGGCAGAGCCAACCCCAAAGAAGTTGAAGGAGGAAAGCATTCAGAGAAGACCTTTTACGACTCTTTCAATTTTTCTGCTTCTTCTCCTGAAGATTTCCTGGATGAAGAAGGAGCTCCAGAAGCAGATGAAGTAGAAGATGGAAGAAGACCTTTGAGGATTAATTTATTCTTTCTCTCGACCAAAGCCTTGTTACTGAAACTAGAACAAATATCACAATTAATATTAAGATGACCTGGGCCCAGGCAGTAGACACAGCGAGACTGTCAGAATCCGGAAGCAGAACACTTTTTAAAACCAGTAAGTTTTTCTGACATAGTAGAAAAAAGAAAGGAAAAGTTAAGGGAAATAGCAACAATGGTAAGTCTTAATACCGAATTACAGGTAAAGGAAACAAAATACCAACAATGGTAAGAGTAAGATGTATGACACGGGTAGCCACATGAAATGCCAGGGCTTAAGGCCCAAATGCTAAATCCTATAAAATAACACACACACAAACACACACACACACACACATATATATATATATATATATATATATATATATATATATATATCTTGTAATAGGAGAGGAATAGAAATGGAATATCCTATGAAAAAGAAGCAGTACAGAAAACTGTACAGAAAAATCACAAAAAAATGCACTTATTTAAATTAGCCTGCTTGAGCTAACAGTGACCTTGTCTTATTGCTGAAGCAGCATATGAGATCTTAGGTATTGCAGCAGTAGATGGGGGAGTATAAGCAAGGGGAGGAGGTCGAGCTTATTGGATGGCTGAGGAAGGATCCGAGGTTGGATCTGAGAACCATCAGTTGAGGATGAGATGAAAAAAACATCATACTAAGCTATTTCTGCTACACTCCTGTTGTTTTCTTATTTTTATTTATTCCCGTTATCCAAATTTCTTGAGGAACACATTATTAGGAATGTATTTTAATGATTATTCATCTTTTTTTTTAATCAAGTGTTTAAACATCTGCATCCTAAATGCTCATTTTTTATTACTAACCTCCCTTTCTTCTAACCCTCTTGTTTTTTGCTCCTTTTCTCTTTCATCATAGGTCTGTTGACTGACTTCCATTTCCTGGTAATAGCCTTCTTTACTATTAGGATCAGTAATGTGATTAGTACCTTACAGTATCTTGGCTCATACAAACACTATCCCAGCTGAAAAACATCAATTATTTTTAGTAGAATTTCCTCTCCAAATAACCTTCTCCTCTGTCTTTTGTACTTAATTTTTTAAATTCCAACAAACTAGCACACTGCCAAAAGATATTGTGCAACTTCCTTTTGCTTTGTCATTATATCTTCCAACATATACTACCTATTAATGGGAACATATATTGTAGTATATGTATAAAAAGATCTGTGGAAGTACTTCCATGCAAATATTCTAAAATTCACTGATTCTGTTGCATATTTGGTTGCTAAACATGTTTTCAGCCATTAATCCTATGTGTATTGTTTAATCACTCTTATACACCAGTCTTCCCTCAGCTTATCTGCCTGTTTGCCATAGTTATCACATATTTATAAGCCCTGCTTATTAATTCTGCACTGGTTGCTGTCTCAGCTCTGGGTTCTATTCATACCTGTTAACTTCTTAGAGCAAGAAATCTGGTCAAAGGCACAAATAAATGGGGGGGGGGCAAGGCCCAAAAACAGGGGCAATTTTTAAATATTGCTCTTACAAACTTAAAACATTGATAAAATAACATGTTTTGCATTAACATAAATTTTCTGAAGGGTATGAAGTCTGAAACTCAAATGTCTGTCATTATTTCCTGACTTCAGTCCTCAATGATGTGCCAATGACTGGCCAGAAAACCACAATTTTATGAGTAACAGACCAAAAATATGAGGCAAAACTCTGGACAGTCTGCGAAAATCTGTACAGTTTAAAGATATGGTTCTATCAAAACCTCTACTAGGTGGTTCTCATTTTAGCTCTGCTAACTCTCTCTCTTGTTTTTATTAATCTCTGGTATCAGTCCTAAATAAGTCAAGTGATAACTCACATCAAACTGAATTCTGTTTGGGCCTCCTTTCAACTTAAGGTTTCAACTTCTCTTGTTAACTGCTCTCAAAACTTTAGCTCTTTACCTAGCCTTTTCCATCTGATTGCTGCCTGCTTCCTTCTATTTCTCTTAACTGTATCCTCATTAGACCAAGCTCTCTCTTTTCTAACCTTTAATTTCCTTCTCACCCATTACCCCTTCACTGTATAACAGAAACACTGTTCGAAATGCTTACTTATGTGTTCCCTTTTTATTTGTAAACAGAATCCCATTCTGATTTCCCATCCATTGCTTTCTTTTTGTGTGAGGATCATGTTTTTTTTTTCTTTCAGGTATATATCATTCTTCTTGTGCAAAATAGAAAAGTCTCAGTTGTGTAGCATTAACACATGCCTTTAAGAATTGGAAACTTAGCCCTTCTTATTCAACCAATAGAACTAGATTATTCCAGTGGATGTTCACTTTTTCTATCTTCCAGCTCTGTCATTTTCTGCATTATTTCCTTTTGTATAGCATCTTGTTCTGCCTGTTTCTCTTTACTTTCTCATTCAGTTTTTTGAGAGGCTTAACAGTTCTTATAATTCTTCAATTCTCTTAATATTCATAGTTATGCATTCACAGAATGATCCACTTACCTTAAATATGTCTGTGCAGTTGATTTTTTTTTCTTCTAATGAAAAACTTGACCTTTTTCCTACTAACTACACTGCTAAATTCTCTTTTTGTTCTCTTCCTCCTGCACCCTTTTTATACTTTTTATAGCTTTTATTTTCCTTTCACCTTTTTAGATCCTTTTCTGATTCTCATAGAAACACTCCAGGACTGATTTTTTGCATGTAGTTGTTATAATTACTGTTTCTTTTTTTATCATACCTTCACTTATTTTTCTGGGATTGTTATGTTTTGCTACTAAACCTCTTGCTGCTATAGTGGAAGTCCAATGACTTGCAGAGATTTAAGGTTTTTTGAGATGCTGATGTAAGTGGGATGATGTATCTGAACGGGGCCATAAGTAGAACTGTCAATAATCAATCTACTTTCTGGTGTTAGAAAATTTTATTTAATTAATTAATGAATCAATCAATTAATTAATTAATTAATTAATTAATTAATTAATTAATTAATTAAATTTATTTAACATTTGTTAACCGGGAAAGTCCGACTTGGAACAAAGCCAAATTTTCAGTGGCGGCCTGGGGAGAAAGGCTCCAGATGCATATATTTTTAATGGGATAACTTACAGCCCAGAAGAGGAGCTTGTTAATATTTGCATTTATTTCTGTGACATGGTGCTATAACTTTAGTCAATGGTCTAGCTAGAGTCCTACATAATTAAATGGCAAGCCAGTTTCAAAGGGAAAGGTTTGGTTTTGGGGTACCTGTCAATTACTAGGAACTTTGGAGAGTTTTTGTAGTGAGCCAAACAGCATGATTCTTTTTCTTTTCTTTCTTTTCTTTGAAGAAGATCCATGAGTTTAAATTATCCATGTCTTTTTCTAGTTGTGTTTTTACTGTGTTTCGGGAAGTGTCAGCTCTGTAGATGAGCATGGTCATGCTGTCTGCATATAGAAGCACTGATAAGTAGGGAAGATCAAAGCTTATAAGCTTGGAAAAAAGTAGGGGGGCAGAATTGATTCTTAGGATATTCATTGAGGGATTGGCGCAGAGTTGGAAAAGAAGAAGCCAATCTTTATTTGCATTCTGTCAGTCAGAAAAATGGTTAAATCTGCTTGTTGCTTTTACAGTTATGCCTATTGTAGGGAAGACTCGTGGCAATAAGTTATGATTTACTAAATCAAAGGCCTTTGAAAGGTTGACGAATATTGTTCCTGTTTCTTTACCTTTTTCCATACCAAGAAGGATGTCATTGATACATTTTAAAATAGCAGCCACAGTGCTCTTACTCAGAAGTCCATGTTATTTTATATAGATACAGAGCTTGTTAAAGGTTAAGTTTTCTAAGATTTTGCTTAGGTGGTTGAATGAATTTAAGCACTTTGAAAGACTGAGTCCGCTGCTTTAGGAAATGGCTTGAATACTGATGATTTTTTTTATTTTGGATGTAATATGTTGATAGAATGAAAATGTGGTTGACAGGGATATGGGGTGATCTTTGCATAAATAAATAAATAAAACAAGGATGTAAGTTATCAGCTCCATTATGTGCATTCCTGCAGGGATCTGTCTATAGTTGTCTGTTCTGTGTAAACAAACATTAAAGAACAATGATATTAAACAAAGAAGTATGAAGCCTTATACAGTTAATATACGAAGAGATTGTTGTGCATGATGGTCATTACCCTAAGCCAGTAATTAATACTACCCAACAATTTCAGATTGTTCATGTAAAATGACTGTGCTTCAAACAGATTACATGTAATTACAGATACAGGTATTGATCTTTACATATCCAGGCTTTGTTGCACTATACGCATTAAGCTTTTGCATGTGCAATAACTAACTGATGTGCATATTTAATGCTGGTTCACAACTTACCTTAACATAGGACTCAACGAAGTGCAGTATAGATCACACTGTGCAATATTCATGCTGATCATTCCATATGCTGCTTAGTTCTTATGTTATAGTAATGTCATGGACATGTTGTTACTCAATTCTATTTATATGTAAAGTGTGTCTGGTCATTTGTTATTATTCTATTCTATTTTTACTTTTATTTTTATTACGTTACTTTATTCTTCTTCTCTGTACGTATGTTTTTGCACTGGGAATGAAGCAGCACATATTCATTCAGCTACACTGTGGTGTAGTTTTGAATGACAATAAAGTTTTCTTTGCCTTTGACTTTGATAATCAGAAATAAGAAGTTATGTACTTACCATAACGTTCCATGTTAGTTGTCTTCTTCTCACCTTCTTTCTTGCTGGATGGGTTCGGAGCAGACCCTTGGCTCCGACTCAGCCTATACTATAGCTCGAGAGCTATTTTTACCGGCTCGAGGCAGCCCTATATCCCACAATATCATGCACTAACTCCCCAGATCTCGTTGGTAGCTAACACATAGTATAAAAATATTATTATTATTATTATTATCAAATACGGTCTCCCTGCTGGTAACACTAATGATACAGGGTAACCGTGAAGGACTATATAACATGAAATAGAAGGACTCAGAGACCTTCAAGTCTGTCCAGGCTAGGGGGCAGGAGGGAGGGACGCAAGAAAGAAGGCGAGAAGAAGACAACTAACATGGAACGTTATGGTAAGTACATAACTTCTTAATGTTAAGTTGTCATTCTTGCCTTCATTCTTGCTGGATGGGACAGCGTCCCTAGCACCTTGGTCCTGGGTGGCTCAACGGAACAGACTCCTGAGTACGGTGGAACCAAAGTCAGCCCTATTTCTGGAGGCTATATCAAGCTTACAATTGGTAATAAAAGTATGTTGAGAAGCCCATGTAGCTGCTGCACATATGGCATCTAATGGTAACCTTGCTTGAAAAGCTGTTGATGTTGATAGTGCCCTGTTGAATGAGCCTTAGGTCTAGACGGGAGTTGTTTGTGTCTCAACTCGTAGACAAAGGTAATGATGGATGTTAACCATCTGGAAAGAGTTACCTTTGATACTGGGAGTCCTTTCTTTCCTTCAGCATAAGAGAGAAAGAGCTGTTCTGACTTTCTGAATTGTTTTTTCCTGTCTAGATAATATCGCAGCTGGCGATGAACATCCAAGGAATGTAATTTCTGTTCAGCCCTGTTTGAATAATCTGGGAAGAAAACAGGCAAGTCAATAGTGTGGTTCAGATTTGATTCAGAAGAAACTTTCAGTAGAAAGGAAGGATTTGTTCTGAGAGTTACCCTGTCTTTATGAAAACCAAATAAGGGGGATGGACAGACAATGCTTGGAGTTCCGATACCCTCCTGGCAGATGTTATAGCCACCAAAAACAGAGTTTTCCAAGAGAGAAGTTTGAAGGAGCAAGAAGCTGCAGGTTCAAAAGGAGGGAGAATTAATGATGTTAATGCTAAATTTAGATCCCATTGTGGAGGAGGATCCTTAATGGGAGGTCTGAGCAAAAAGATGCCCTTGAGGAAAGCTTTACAGAGTTTGTGGGACATAATATTTGTTTCCGATAGCCCCACATGAAAATTGGCAATGGCCGCCAGTTGTACTCTGATAGTGGCCGACGACGATCCTGAATGAAAAAGCTCCGCTAGAAAATCTAGAACTTTATGAATTGGTGCATTAAAAGGATCTAAGGACCTAGCATCTGCCCAGAATGAAAAACGCTTCCATTTGCTCGCATAAGTCTTCCTAGTATTGGACTTATGGGAAGCAAGAATGATATCACGGACAGGAAGAGAAATAAAGGGAAGCCTGGCTATGGTTGGAAGTGGTGCAACCAAGCTGTGAGGTTGAGGGAATGAAGAGACTGGTGCAGCTTGCCCATTAGATGGGTCGAAAGGTCTGGAAGGGGTTCCAGATGCCAGGGCTGTTCCAGTAGATGACGGTGCAGGAACGGAAACCATACTTGTTGAGGCCAATATGGGGCAATGAGGATCATTTTGGATCTAAATGAGGTTGCTTTCTGAATTAATTGCGGAATCAACAGAAAGGGGGGGATGCGTATAGAAGACCCCGAGGCCAATCGTGGATGAGAGCGTCTCTGGGGGGATGGCCTGGTAGAGGGAAGAGTGTGAAAAAGTCGAGGCACTTGCTGTTTTGAGGGGTTGCGAAAAGGTCGCAGCAAGGCTGGCCCCACTTCTGAAAAATTCTCTCTGCTACCGCTGGATTTAGAGACCACTCGTGAGGCATGAGAATTGTTCTGCTCAGTCTGTCCGCTATGACGTTGGACCTCCCAGGGATGTGCGTTGCTATCAGAAACCGTTGAGAGGAGATCGCCCATTGCCAAAGTCTGAGTGCTTCTCGACATAGGGGGTAGGACTTTGTTCCGCCCTGCTTGTTTATGTACCACACTACAGACATATTGTCTGTTTGAACTGCTATAGTCCCGGTGGGAAGAGAGTCCTGAAGGGCTTGCAACGATAAAAGCACTGCTCTCATCTCCAGGACATTTATGTGCAGGTGGCATTCTAAATGTTGCCATGTGCCCTGGACAGTCCTGCCCTGATAGTGCCCCCCCACCCGATCAGGGAGGCATCCGTTGTCACCGTGGCAACTGGAGGGGGGAGAACAAAGGGTCTGCCCTGAAGAAGTTGAGGGGAGACCATCCACCAGGAGAGGTGTCTCTTGCAAGATGGGGTTATCAAGATGTTGTGAGTCATTGGGAGCTGTTGAAAGGACCACTGAGAAAAAAGCATCCACTGGAGAATTCTCATGTGGAAGCGAGCTAAGGGGAGGAGAAGGATCGCCGCTGCCATGAGGCCTAATGTTTTCAGTACTAACTTGACTTGAATTCTGTTAGACTGAAACAATAACTGAACATTCCGCCTTATGTCTGTCACTCTCTGAGGTGGTAATGTTGCAGACATTTCTCTGGTATTTAGTACGGCGCCTATAAAGTTTATAGATTGACAAGGCGTCAAAGAGGATTTTGCAAAATTTATGGAAATACCTAGTTTGTTGCAAATGTGAATGGTGTAATCCCTGGCTATTATAAGATGCTGTTTGGTGGTAGCAGTAATGAGCCAGTCATCTAAATATGGAAACACCTGGAATCCTTTTTGTCTCAGGTGAGCCGTGACCACTGCCAAGCATTTGGTGAACACCCGGGGGGCTGTGGTGAGACCAAAGGGCAGAGCTCTGAATTGGTAATCACTGGCTCCCAGCCGGAAGTGGAGAAACCTCCTGGAGCGCCTGTGTATCTTTATATGATAGTACACATCCTGAAGGTCTAACGAGCACATCCAGTTGTCTCTGCCCAAAAAGGGTAGAGGCTGCAGTGTTACCAAACCTGAAATTTTGTCTTCTGCACAGTCTTGTTCAGTCTGCTGAGGTCCAAAATGGGTCTCCAGTCTCCTGTCTTTTTTGGTACCAAAAAGAACCTGGAGTAAATTCCGGATCCTAGCTGATCTGCTGGGACTGCCTGGATGATTCTTTTTTCTAACAGCTTTTTTATTTCTAGCTGTGCTTGACCCCTTTGTCTGGGTGGTACGTTTGGGAGGGGTCTTGGTGATTGAATCAGAGGGGAAATGAAGGGGATTTTGTAACCCTCGGATATAATCAACTGTACCCAATTGTCTTGAGAGAGGGATTGCCAGGCTTCCGGGTACAGAGATAATCTTCCCCCGACTGCCTCCGAAGGTGGACAGTCGGGCAGCATCTCAGGGATGCTGAAAGGGTTGGTCAGGGAAAGATTCCCTGGAACCCTGGTTCTATGGACCCCCTCTGCCCCTGGGGCGGCATCTATTATTATTCCCCCCTCTGCCTTTGGGGGGAAGTTCATCACGTGCGGCAGGCACGACTCCCTGTGGTTTGCGGAACCACATCTTTCCACCCTTCTGACCTTTAGGGTAAGGTCTAGATGGTGTGGAAAAGTGGACTCCCACGGCAGAGAGAGTCTTACCATCTTGCTCACACCTGGTAAGGGTATTCTTCACCTGAGGTCCAAACAACTCTGAACCATCAAAGGGGGTGTTGGTGAATGACGCCTTGAAGGGATCAGCAAAATTACAGTCGCATCCAGGCGTGATGTCTCAACGCAACACCTGTGCCTGTGGCCCTACTCGCTCCATCGGCTGCATGGGAGATAAGCCGCATGGAGGAGTTGGCAATGGAATTCAGGGTAGCCAGCTGGGAGTTAATCTTGTCCTGATACCCCACAGCAGAAGGATCCTGTATGGTTTCACCCAGTTCTTTGAGCAAATCTCTCTGAAGGCGGGTGAAATGACATAAATAGTTCAGCGACCTCATGGCAAAGGTCGCTGAAGCAAAAGTCCGCTTACCATACCTGTCCATGGTCCTGGACTCTTTGTTAGGAGGATGAACAGGTAGAGAAGGATCAGCTAATTCCTTCTTAGTGGCGGCTGCTACCACCATAGCATCTACCGAGACACCTTTGGTCAGAAATGGTTTCTCCTCCGGAGCAGAAATAAATTTAGAGGGCCTCCTAGGGGTAGGTTCCATTGAGTCAGGAGCTGCCCACGCCTTTCTGGCCACTACGTCCATCAGTGGGTCAAAAGGAGGAGACATCCAGGAGGTGGAAGGGCGGGACCCAAAAGCGTCAAGGTAAACCGACTCATCCTCGGAGGGTTTAAGGGTGGACCAATTCCCCCTCTGTTTCAGGATCTCTAGGATGTCTGAAAAGGAGACATCCTCAGAGGGGGATCTCGGGGAACCCTCCGACTCATCCAAGTTGGTGTCCAAAGTGAGAGACTCGTCGGAGTCTACGTGCTTCCTCTTGCACTTTTTTTTCCTAGGAGGTTCCCCTGAAGTTTCAGGGGAGGCCTCGGAGGAGGAAGTGACACCCAAAGTGGGTACCCTGCGCTTTGGATCCCTGCTATCAGTTGCAAGAGGATGGCCAGAGACCGTAACAGGCACTGTAGAGGGAGGAGCTGAAGAACCCAACCTTGGAGCGGACACTGGATCCAGCACGCTCCTCATCACCTCGAAAGCCCCCCTATCAGGTACCAAAGACAGTCCCGGCTCCGAAGACACCCGAACCGCCCCCGACACAGACAGAGAAGGCTCCGAGAATGATGTCGGGGCCAATCTAACCAGAGCCGATGCTCCGAGAGGGAGAGCGGGGTCGGACAAGGGTCCGATGCCACTCGCCCCCTCGGAGGCAACAATGGAGTCTCGGCACCCGGACCTCTCCACGGACGGTACCAATGAAGAGGTCGGAGCCAACGATGCCAGAGCCGAAGGTGGAAGTATCGGCTCCGATGTGGGCAAGGTTACGGTTCCGACCAACTCTGGCTTCGAACTCGACTGGAGAGTCGGAGGAGGAATCGAAGGCCATATCGAGGGAGCCACAGTCTGGTGAGATGGGCTTTGGAGCATTTGGGCCAGTACCTGAGATTTTATGAGTCTACTGACCACCCTCTCAATATCGTGGTCAGAAAGCCTAGATGACCTGGAGGAATGAGTCCTATGACTCCGCTCCGATAGGAGGGGTGATCTTGGAGCTGATCGGACGGACTCTAATGAGGGAGATCTAGAGCGCTTGCGTGCTGAAGTCGGCTCCGATACAGGTTTCGGAGCGGGTACAATCTTGCTCGCATCGGCTCTGACTGGAGCCGATGTCGGAGCAATCTCAGTTTCACCAGCCCTCGACTCAGAAACTGGAGCCGAGGGTTTGGCGGGCTTAGACGACTTCCCCGAGCCCGACTTGGACGGGGAGTCATCGGGCTTCAATAAGCCCCTCAAAAGAAGCTTATTACGATGCTCCTGCAGGACTCTTGAACTAAATCCGTGAATGACGGAACAAGAGTCCTGCAGGTGCAAAGGCCCCAAGCAGTAGACGCAAGAAGTGTGACCGTCTGTCAGAGACATTTACTGATAGCACGAGTCACACTTCTTGAATCCCGAGACCTTAGCATCTTTGGACATTGTCCTAGATACAGTAACACAGTCAGCACACACACTCACTCGACTTACACACAAGGGGGAGTTAAGGGGGCTGACTAGAACAACAACACACACACTCGAAGGGAGGGAGTAAACAAAAGACTAAAGCCCATAGGCCCGATTATAAAAATTAACTAAAGGGGTGGGTAGGGCTTAATGAAAAATCACTAATAAGTAAAAACAATATCGAAAGGGAACTAATGTAGGTAACTAATCTAAGAAACTGCCTCAAAAAAATAGAAGACTTGTTAAATTTCTTTCACTGACCTGAGCCGGTAAAAAAAAGGCAACCTCGCAGCAAAGCGGCAAACGAGATCTGGGGAGTTAGTGCATGGTATTGTGGGATATAGGGATGCCTCGAGCTGGTAAAAATAGCTCTCGAGCTATAGTATAGGCTAAGTCGGAGCCGAGGGTCGGCTCCGAACCCATCCAGCAAGAATGAAGGCGAGAATGACAACTTAACATCATGCAACACTTTTAAGTATATTTCAGATATACTGAGAATCTATGCAGAAGTTCCAAGCAGTTCATCAAATACCAAAACCTACACAGGTGAAAAATTGTGCTGGCATTTAATTTAGTTCTAGCATTGGGCTAACCTTTAGTTTATAATGCCAATTTGTTTTCGTTTTTATCTTGCCCGATACACTTTCTGAAGACATACTGTCATGAACTTGAATACTGCAGTACTGTGAGCAGCAGTGTACCTAATTAGTATACTACTCTGGTTTTGTTTCAAGACATGAGTTATAATCTGCAGTCCTGCCAGGTCTCAACATGCATGCAGTTTTGTTCATACATAGAAAAAAAAACACTCACCTCTGGCTTCAAAAATGACACCCCACACAGAGCATGTAATCAGCTGATATGAAACTATACTGTCTGAAGAAAATTCATTTGATCAGAATGCACATTTACAAAGCAAATCATCTTTCATATGACCAATGACCCCTGGAGGTGGAGTTTCAAATATTGGCAAATGTGATGAGGCCAGCGTGTGTGATTTCTGAAGATGGCACTTTGTTTACCCCCTCTGAATGACATTTGTGCTCCATCATTTAATTCAGCTTGCAGTCTGATCCTATCACTTGAACATGCCAGTGTCTTTACAGCATTCTTATAATCTGTCTACTGTGGGGGATGTAGTCTGTAATAAATCTATAAACAGGATTACTTTCATCTCTAAGGGTGAAGTTATACTGGAATCAGTAACAGATTTTTCTTATTTGTCATGTAGCTGAGAGGTTACCTCTAACACAGAGCATTTTACAACCTAATCAACTATATTATTATTTGTAATCTCATAAGAACACACTTCTTTTACAAAAGTAAACTGAAATTTGGCATAATTATTAATCACTGACTTATGGTAATGAATATACACATACAATAGCATAGTAACTATATTAGGCTTTCTATTTCAGTTCCGTGTGAAACCTTGTTTCTGTCAAATGGCATATTAGAAAATTGGGACTTAATAAGATTGATGTTGCCATAAATTGTAACCTACACTTTTATTCAAAAACTGGACAAATTCCATACATATTGGCAAACAAAGTCTAAATCACCTGACAAACTATACTTCATGAAGTCTAAATCATGCAACAATTGCCCGTGTAATATTTTATCATATCCATGCATTGAGGAAGTGGATAAGAGACAGAGTAAATATATACTCTCTTTAAATATCTAGTTATGACTTAAGCAAAAGTAGGGACAACTGATTTCCCCAAATTCATGCCCCTCACCTGGTTAGATGGTTGATTATTTACAGAAAAATACTGTTTTGTAAAGCAGGCACAGATATGTTTATGTGGAGCTGGAACCTGTTGAAAGTTTAAGTATTGTGGTTGTGCAACCAAAAATTCAAGACTTTGACTCCACCCTGATGTGGAATATAACTTAAAGTTTCTACATATGGTCTGATCAGAAACCATGAAAACTATAATTATTGACATCTTCACTTCTGTATTGATATTGGCACAATGACACAGGGTACCCACCTGGGAAGGCAGATGTGGAATTGGCTAAGGAAAAAGTAAAGAAAGAATGCAAGACTCATTTGGCCAATTACTGAATATAATGCCTCATTTGGCATGCATCTGCCCAGATACATACAACAAATGAAATGTCCACATAGATACCTTACTAAAAGGATACAAGGTCTAAACAACATATCCTACATGGACTGACTCAAAGCCCTGTGACTATACTCAGTATCCTACAGACTGCAAGGACATGACTTCTGTATGGCATGCATGGCATCTTCTGACCTATTACTGATGGATTTACTGCACATCAGCAAGTCAAATGGCATCAGAAATACTTGATCTAGGAATCTAAATCTCTTCTGCAACATAACAGTGCAGTTTGGAGGGAGAGGATACTGCTGCTATGAAACAAATGCTTCATCCACATAAAACACAGTTCATCCCTGTCCATTTTCAAGTGCAACACAGATCTATGGATGGGAAACAGAAAATTTACCCCAGGAATGCCCTCTGTACTACTAATGAATAGATGCAGCTCCTAAATGCTTTAACCCATGCATGGCTCCCCTCAAATTATCTGTGGTATGAGTCCAGTTATTCTTATTGGGGTAATACATAATTATCAAACAATGTATGGGTAAGGATAGTCTATAACCAAATGGGATAGATTATTTTGAGCACAAAAAGGAAATCTGGCTAGGCTTAAAATGTCCCACAAGGGCAGCTAGCCTTGTACTTATCTATGAACCTATGAACCTATAAGACCTTTCAGATAGGCAGGGCAACACTGTCTAGACATGTAACCTCACTGGGAGTAAAAGGTTTGCAGAAGTGCTTGGTGAATTACTGGCAAAATGGACAGTCTCTCCTGAAAAACTGGAGTAGTGCTATAAAACTGAAGCAGTTGGTGATGGTGAATCCTTTGCACAAAGATGGATCTAGGAATATGTCAGGTAATTACAGACCTGTAAATTTCACATCCATCATAGGTTTGTTTGTGAAAAAGATTCTGCAGGATAACTTTGTAGAATTCTTAACTGCTAATTCTCTTGCCAATGACATAACAGAGGTGTAATGTAATCTATTTCTCTGACTTGGTCTCCACTGATGTGAAAAGAGGGGCTCTCTGATTTCATATAGCTGGAATTTAGCAAAGTCTTTGACATCAAACCTCAAAAGAGGTTTGTGGGAAAATAAAATGGCATGGGCTAGTGCCTCAAAAGGTAATATGTATAGAGAAATGGCTAACTAGAAGTACATCACTGCGTTTATGGGGGAAGCCCTAAGGATAAAACTCAGTAAGCAAGGAAGTAATGCAGGGTCAGTGATGTGGCTAGGACTTTTTAGTATGTTTTATTGAGATATCACCTTGTGGTTGAGTTGCAACATCAGGTTTACCCACCAATATGTGCACAGTGATCCCAGATAACAAAGAAAAGGGGTGGGGTATCTCCAAAAAGGTCTACAATGGCAAGCAAGGTGTGAGGAGATATGGCAGCTGGGATTTAAAGTAAAATGGTGCAAATTTGTTCAGTATAATGGGGAATCTGTGCATAACGTACAGGCTTAGTGAGGTTACCATAAACAGGAAAGAGGAGGAAAGGGATTTGAGGGTCATTGTCAGCCTTAAATTGAATCAAGCTATTACTGACACCAAACAGGATGCCTTTGTGCAAAGAACATGGAGTAGATTCCAGAGAGGCTGAGGGAATCCTTCCTTTGTACAGATCTCTAGTAGTACCTCTGTTATTTGCTTGTAAGAACATAATATATGCTCTTTAATGATACTTTTACAGCTCCGAATGACTACGCCTTTTCTGTTTGTCTCCTACATTAGTACAAGTATAGATGCCATAGAAAAATCACACAGTAAGATTACAAGACAATTAATTGTACAAAGACAATATCATTGTTGAAATAATTTTATAAAATATTTTCAGGTTATTCACTAACCACTGCTCGCAAGGGACCAGTACTTACTAGCTCGTTCCCTAGGTGTCTTGGTACTGAAGACAGAATGGGGATTGTAAGAGTTCAGTTGACATTCAAGGAAAGCCACTGGCATTGCCCCTGCAAGGGCAGCTAAACACTCCCCTAAAGCTGGTCGCTGCCTGAAAGACCAAAAAATGAAGGTGACACATCTGCTAAATTATACATAATTTTTAGACATTTTTTCTTAACAAACAATCGAAAAGAAACACGGACTGGTTTCAGTGATTACCACCAGAAATCATTTAGCCACATAAATTATCTAAATCAAATAAACAAATAAATAAATAAACATTCAATGTAATTTTTCCCTGACTTAACTGACATTTTTAAAGAACTGCAATTATTTGTATTTAGAAAACTCTCAAACAATACTGCAAATGCTTTACTTTAAAGAAACTCCTATGGTAGTTATTAATAGCAACTTTTAACAGTCAACAAAGAATAACAGATTGAGAATTATAAACATGTAATGTCACAGAGTGGGGAAGGATCAGGCCATCTAGTAAAATCTGATTAACAAAATCACAGGTTACAGATCCCCTTTATTTGAAAATACATCCTGTTTAAGTAAGCAGGCCCTTTTCTCTTACAGTTCCTAAACCTTAGAATTATTTATTTTTTTCCCAAAATGTAGTATTCCGAGAATTGGCTAAGGAATGTTGTGCAAAGGGCATAGCCACCTACAGGTGAACAACATTTTTTGAATTTGTTCAAATAATGTATTTTTTTAAAGCCATAGTTCAAAGTACTAAGTTAATCAGAATCTGAAAAGCCATGTTTCACTTCTTTAGCTCATGTGTCTCGGGGAATTAGACCCTTAAGATGGGACACGTATTTGATGGGAACGAAGAAACCCAAATAATATAATATAATATAATATAATATAATATAATATAATATAATATAATATAATATAATAAAATTCACGGCATGTTGAGTATGCCTTTTGTGAAACATAGCCATCATGGTCTATTGTTATAAACTGCAGGTTTGCAAATCATTGACTAAAACTTTCTAATGACATTATTTTACTTTTTGCCATGATAGCTAGGATGATTGCCTAGATGCAGACTCAAGAGTGCTGGAGTACAGGTGTATGTAGCTTTTGTTGGTTGTTTTAATGGAATTCTGGCAGGATTTATTTAAAAAAAAATGTTCTAATTGTAGTCCTTCCCTAAAATAACCCAAATAATGCTGTAAGGAGTACAGCTTGCAAACAGAACTTTAAACAGTTAATTTAGCTTGACACTTCTGTATTTCGATATCTTGCCAAAGCCAGACATTTGGCTGCTATGCAGAAGTTCTGTAGACAGTGAAGGGAAGGCTGGTACTGGTGATAATGTCGATACAGCTGGTGTCATCATTTTCTAGTTGATCTAGTGGCATTTATGGTCCACATACATAAATGTGGATATCACATAGATGTTTTCAAGATGTTTTAGTACATTATGGAATGATGAAATTCTATGACATTTGGATTGCTATAAAACGTTTTGAAAGCATTTGAATTTTATCTATAATAACACCCCCACACAATATGAATGATGTAGAGAATGCATGATGAATTTTGAAAAATATGTAACTTTGAACTGATCACCTGTGTGTGGATGACTGTTTTATTCATCTGATGTGACACATGATAAAATATACAGAGAGTTGTGATCAGGTCTCTGATTGCAACCATATTAGTATGTGTTTGAGACACTAATGCCAAGAAATTCACCTCATGGCATCCATGATGAGAACATATAATAATTGGTTAGAATGAGTGAGACCCAGTCATAACTCTTTGCAGTGCATGGAGTTTTATCTACTCCATGAACTAACAGTTATAAAAGAAAAAAAGAGCAAAGTGTTTTACCAGCTTTGAAAGTCAGTAAAACACTTAACGAGTGCTGACACATAGACAGCAAGTAAATATAACTGGAAGAAAAAAATCAGGGACAGTTTATTTAGTTAAGTAAGTTGCTTACAGACTGATGTCTGTAAACAACCCAGATCAAAAATATGAAACAAGATATTTAGTGATATTTTTGAGTGAAGGAATGTCCCTTTCGTGAGACCAGACCGTAATAGTGCTTATTAGCTGTAAAACAATTTTACACACTTCTTTGAGTGCTGTTATGGTTATGTCTCATTCTACAGAATCCCTTTTTAAGGTGGCATTAAAGCACATGGCTCCTGTTCTATGATTTGATTTGCAGGTAGATGCTAGTCTCGCAGTCCAGGGGACCATTAAAGAGCCTAACCCAAATTCCCAGTTGCTACCAAACACTATCTGGTTAAGTCTCAAGTCTCAAGGTCACACAATAGGCAAATGAGAGCTGAGGGAATCAAACTCATAGCCTTAATCCTCTTCATTAACTGCCATTACCAGGCAATCACTTAAAATGCAGAAAATGCTAGATGAACAACTGTAGTGCATTACTATCTTTCCTGATTCATACCATTAAAAACAGGATGCCAGTATGGGACAATACATCACTCTAACACATATCTCACACCAGTTCCACTGTGTTTTGATGAATGTACATTTTGGCAACAAGTGCAGGGAGTGTTGTGTAATGTCAAAGTTACAGATAGCTGAAGGGGTGCAAATGTGAGTGGTATGTTTTGTTGAGAGAGGTGATTGGGGCTGGAGGGGTTGAGACTACTTGTGAGTGTACTTATGAGTTAGGGTTATGATTCAGGATAGATGTTGTATGTTTATGTGCTAGTGTCTGTATTTTAGGGTTAGGGTCAGAGGTAGGTAAGAGATAGGTAAGAGGGTGGGTCTATATTATAACCTCGAAGATACACAATCAGAAATATCCATTCATCGACACATAATTGTTGAACATCCTCTTCACCGAACATCCACATCATCGGTTTATTTTCAAGGGAAAGAAATCGGTAGTCCAGTAATCCACGACACAATATAACAAACACTATTAAGTGGGGGCTTCACCCCCCTCACCCCCCCCAACTAAATTTACTAACTCCGAGATTGCACTACAGTGGGGAAAGGGAAGATTTAAAATAACAGCCAACAGATTTCTTTCTCTTGGAAAGAAATAGATGATGTGGCCGTTCACTCAAAAGGATGTTCGACACTTAGGTGTCGATTAAAAGGTACTCGTGATTTTGTACCTTTGAATATTTAATACAGACCCATGGGATAGATGTTGTGTTATTAGTGTGTGTATGTGCATGCTTGTGTGGGCGAGGGTGTCTTGTATACTGGCAGTGTTACTGGAAGGTTTTTATTAAGGTAAGGTGTTGGGTAAGGGATGGGGAAGGATCAGTGTTAGGGTTAGGGCAATCACCCATTATTTTATTAAGATGGTGCACGGGGGCTACTAGTATTCTCGCTTTCACTTCAACATTAAGTATGCCTGATCATACAGAATAGATCCCTTGCACTTGCTACTGCATACAGCCTATAGAGAAGTATGTATGCTAGACAAACAGTTGTTTTCTTTGACCAAAAATATATCTCATTGTTTAAAAAGTATTACTGAAGAATGTTCAGAAATACTAAAATCTGTCCAGTCAGACCACAAACACAACAGGCTAATAATACTGTTTAAATTCCAATTAAAAAGAAGATGACAAAATATAGACTGTTAACGAACTTGTGTCACTTTAAATCTCATTACCACCTTGTATCACCATTTCTCTAAGTAAATTATAAACTTTTATCATACAGCTATATTTTAGTATTCCTGAAGGCCACTTTTTCTGTAAATACAGTATCTTGTTTGTTTGGCAGTGTGCTTGACAGTTGTCAGAACTGCTGTCAAAACTGTCAACTGTTTGAAAACATCTGCACTTTTCTACTTCTTGTTTTCACTGCCTGGAGAGTTTTATAAAGATTACTTTATTTTTTGGTCTATATTAAACATCTTATTTGAGGGATGGCAAACCCAGGAGTGCAGCACCCCATAATCCAGCTACCTGGTGTGGAAATAGATCCCACAGCCTTCAGCTCCAAAGGTAAGTATGCAACCTGCTGCGCCGCTGAGACTGTAAAGCCTCAGACTGATATCCTCTGGATCACAGCAAGTTATGCCCTTTGGAATCAGTTCTGCATAAAATTGGGTATTATTTATGAGGTTCCCAACATAGTTAAAGAAAATGCTTTGATTATCTTTGTAAGAGGTAGTGATATTCATTTTATACATGGCTTTACAATTTTTGATCTTACACCTGAGGTCTCTGTAATCCAATTTGAGATAATTTCTATAAGAAGCAAATTCAAATTTCTTCCTCACAGTGAAAAGTCCTTTTTTTAGAGATTGTTGACATTGGGTTTGAGACATAAGGGCTTATTCTGCAGGAATTAAGATTAGAGTAAAGGTCAGTACTATGCAAACAAAGAAAAACAAACCACTGCACAATTGTTGGAAATGGCACTTTAATAAACTTCACAGTTTAAAAACATTAAAACGTGACTAAGCGCTTTCGCCTACTTTTCTCTTAGGCATCATCAGAGTCTGGTCAATACTATAACCAACTGCTTTTGTCGTAGGATACTTGAAGGGCAGAGGGGCTTTGAAATTTCATTAGATCATTTTAGAGCTATAGAAGGTTGGACTAAAAAGAAAGTCCTGAATACCGTAGGGTTTGTTGGAGTCATGTACTGAGCTCTTAAGGGGAATGTGACAGCCTGCTGTCCTGATTTAATCAAGGAAGGGGGAAGACTTTGAGAGTGGAGCAGACCAGGGCTATATTTGAAAGAATGACGTAATTTACACTGGGACCCCTATCATTAAAAGGAGATTTATTTATTTATTATTTATTTACATTTGATAACCAAGTAGTGTCCGACTGAGCTAGATGCCCACTTTCAGAGGAGACCCTGGGAGAAAAGCTCCAAGAAAGATCACATAATTATACATTTGTACATATGACAATTACAACAGGAGTTCAAACGCAAGTTCCTTGATGTATATAAAAGCATATAACAATGGTAGTACAATAAGCTTATACTATTCATACAGACAAAACAAAAATGCGTTTTTTTTTTTTCAGGATAAAAATATCACAAACTGAAGCTAAGAAGGCTCAATTGCAAAGAAATATTGACAATAGATGGTGGGGAGAAGGACGTTAAGACAGTAAGCGATTAAATTAGTTAGCCTGGTGGAGAGATGGTGTTTATAAAATTAAATAAATGCTATGCATACCTGCTGTTGATTACATTTCCCAGTTAATACATGGGTATTTAAAAATCAACCTAGGACCACTGCATTAGATTCAATAGGCAGGGACTCCATCTGTTTGAGGTAGGTATTATGGTCATCAGGAGGCACAGAACAGACTCTGTAGTTGGCGATAATATCAAACTGAACTTGTTTATCGATAGTATGATACACAGCAGTTTTTGGTTACTGACATGCAGAATCTGCTGTGAGGTAATGGGACTGTGGATGAGTATGGGTATCCCCATACCATTGTCAGAGGGCATGAATGAATGACAGTCACTAAACGCAGGAAAACAGACTTTGTTCTCATTACTCTCTTTCCTTTCATCGCCTCTTTAAAATGTGCCTGTTTGGTACTTGGAGGATTAGGTGGGATAAATGAAATTACAGCCTGTCTGAATAATGATTACTTGTTAAAGCACAATCAGGCATCATTAATGTAATCAGGAGGGGATATAATGTCATACTTTTGTAGGCTGAATACTAAATGCTGTACCTGTTAGAAAACTATTGTCAACTGTCAAGCATTAAGGTAGGATTTTTAAAAAATACATAAGATGGATATAACACCTTGTAATGCTGATGAATAAAACTAGAACTGCACATATGATGCTTACGTTAAATGACTTTATTCTAATTTATGTCATATTTCACATTAAAGTTGCCAGCACAGCAGTTCAAAATAGGCCATCTTACACTGTACACATACATTTATATCTGAATTAAAAAATCTGCAAGTTACTGACTTAGAATAACTGCATTAGTCTTAATTTTCAACAGCTGCATATTCTATGTAGCAAAACAGTTAAGGAAATGTGATGTAAATAAGTTACGTACTACTTGTAGCAGTCTGAGTCACACAGTCTGCACCCTGTAAGCTGTGTGACTGACTTCATGGCCACTTTTGAAAAGATATTTCTGCCTTTCCATACATACATACTTAGTTTGCATGGCTATGAACATGAAGGAATCACCAGTACTGAAAGAATTTTGAAAATGGGTTCTACATATCAAAAGGTTGAGGATTTGCTGTAGAATTGTTATGCTTCAGTTTCTGATTTCCATGGCCTACCTTTCAACATAGATGTTCTTTCCTGTTCCAAGAGAGTATAGACTGCAAAGGATTCGATAGGCTGAAACTTGCACATCATCCACTGAAACAAATAATATCAACTCGTTTAGTGATTTTCATGTTTATTGTATACAGACTAAACATATCTGGTAGTACATATTTTTTTCTTGTCTTGGAAAGAAAGTGCAAATTATTAGTTCTTGTTTTGGAAGCAAATGCAGTTTCACAGACGGACAGTAAAGTCTAATACACAAGGGCCAAAATACATACATGACCTCCAAAGATCAAACTGAGCAAGGTGTTTTCTATGGCTTGAAGGAGGATCAGTTTGGAAATACCTGAGGACCCATTCCTACTCTGTTTGCAGAAAGAGAGAAAAAAAATAGAGCCACTACTACAAGAAACAGACACAAGGCCTGCTGTCAGAAAAATGGATACATTAAATTCATTGACCAATATGCCCTATAAATGCAAGTTATGTTAAGAAGCAAAAAATACTTTTAGCAAGGGGCAAGCCATTCTTTCGCTTCATCTCCTATACCTCCCTACTTGCATATATTAACACCTTGCACAACAATGGGAGAAAGAAATACTCTTAAATGATGAAAAAATGTTTAGCACATCTGCAATCTCACAGATTTCATGGTAAAGCCAAATAATGTACACCTAATGCAGGACTTGTATATTTGCGAAGTTAAGAGTAGGCAGAAAAAAATTCAATGCGTTACCGTTTGTGAAATGGCAAGACTCCCCAAGAAGAAATACTAAAATTCCTTTATACAACACTAACTTTGTGTAAAATATATGTATAGTATGAGTGTGTGTGTGTGTGTGTGTGTGTGTGTGTGTTTGTGTGCAAATGTATGCCACAAAAAGACCATATAGGCAAATAGAAAGGGATAGTGAAATGCCATGTGAAAGACCCAGGAGCGGCCTTAGGTCAACTGGTGCCCTAGGCAAAAGGTCTCCACGGCGTTCCCCACCACGCCACCCAGTGCCCCCATCCTGGTCTACCTACACCAAATAAATAGTAAAAATGTGCCCCTGCTACAGCGGCGCCCCTAGGTGGCCACCTAGTTGGCCGATGCCTAAGGCCGGCTATGGAAAGACCACCTCTATAACAGAAGCTAGTAGGGCATATCAAATATTGCATGATAACTATAAGAGACAACCAGAGGAGATTATGAGATTGGGGAGGAAAACTGGAAAGGCAATTTACATACAAAGGAAAAGGTAGATGACATATGTATGACTTCTAAGTATGCAACAAATTACAATAGGTTTAGGATTTTAGCTTGGAACTGTTTGCATAGGTATTTTATACTTCAAGCAGGCTTAAGTGAATTTTCCTCAGGTATACAGCAAATGCTGGAAGTGTGATGGGAAAGACAGCAGTAATTGGAAATGTTTTTTGGGAGTGTAACAAGATGACAGAGTTGAACAACTCACTTCAGAGTGCTTTGTCAGAAAAGATAGAGAGCAAATGGTTGTAACTAAGGAAATTATTCTTTTAGCTAGGACACATAATCTGAATTGCCAAAAATTTAGTAAGGCTTTTCAAAGTTTCATGCCATGGGCTACCACAAAAGCAATTACTAAGAAAATAGAAATCAAAATTTAAACCAACTATAACTGAAGTATGGAATATTATAAAGAAGATACAGTAACTGAAGATGGGATCTTTAGAAAAGTGAAGGAGCAAATTACATAGAAATAAATGGACTTTTACAGAATAATGTTAAAGGAGAGAAGTGGGGTTTAAGGATGACAGAAAACTGAGCAAGTTATGTAATGTTGAAGTGAAAGTTAATTGTTAAAAATTTATATTCCATGAAAACAAAGAGAAATATCAAAATGTTTTTTTCTAATAATGTACAAGTACATATTCAGTGTTGCAACTGTGATTTTAATCTTGTTGTTCTTCTTCTTTTGGCTTTTCCCAGTTAGGGGTCTCCACAGCGGAACTCTGCTCCGCTAATGATTGGCAGTAGATTTTTACAGTGCCGAGGTGCCAGCTCGACGCCCAACCTAGAAACAAAGGCACACCCATTCTACACATGTCTTTCGAACAACACTCGACCGCAGGGAGGACATGCAGACTCCACACAGAAGGTGCTCCAGCCAAGAATCGAACGGAAGAACCTCTTGCTGTGAGGCAACAATGCTACCGCTGCACCACTGCAGCAACTGTGATTTTAATAAAGATATTTAAAAAAACTGGGCATTCCCAGACTTGAAAAAAGTATAAGAAAATCTACTAAAAAGTTGATTCAGGCAGATTTGAGATGTTCAAAGTCATGGAAACATTGGGAAGAATGATGCAAATATGAACAAAGTTTTGACTCGGAGAGAACTTCCCAGTGGAAGTGAGTTTCTTCAAGGTTCTGAGCTTAACCCACTGCTGCTCATACTGGGGATAGACTGTATCAGCAAACAGGTGGGGGGGAGGACAGATCAACAAGCTACTATATGCAGACAATGTAGCGCTACAAGCAGATTCTGAACATGAATTCCATCAATTATAGGGTACAGGAATATAAAACTGAAGGTACATGGAATGAGTACATCAAGACAGTGCTCATATCAGCAAATGGGGAAATCATAGGCTCATAGGAGCTTACGTGGCTATTGGCTTTGGGGCCGTTATAAGCCTAGCCAAGAGTTTAGCCCATGCTTAGACAAATCAGCATCTGATGCCCCTGTCCAGCAGGGACATGGGTGGAATCCCAGTGTTATATTTTCTGTTTCCTATCCAGTTGAGAAATCAGAAGACATTGAAAAATGATAAAAAGGGAGAATACCGAAACAAGTTTACAGCTTCAAGTATCTAGGAGATATTGTTGAGAACAAGGGAAATCTGAATGAGGAAGTGAAGCTAGAATCAAAGGTATTGTAATCAACAAGCACAAATGTTGGAGGTAGTATGTAATAGAATGTCAAAGAAGCTGAAAACTAAGGTGAAAAAAACAGTGGTACAACCAATGCTTCAGTATGGTGCAAAGACCTAGGCAGTGAATGTAGAGCAGCTCAGTAAGCGTGAGGTGAAGGAGACAAAGTGTCTGAGGCAGACATTAGGATGCATATTGTGGGACAGATGAAGAAACAGATTACAGTGGTTCAGTCATATATGTAGAAAAGCAGAAAATAATTTAGTAAAGTACATTTAGGAGAGACAGGAAGAAGGCAAGATAATGCAAGGATATCCAGCCAAGATATGGATAGACTGCATGAGAGAAGACCTGTTACAGTTGGGCATGTTTGTAGAAGAAGGCAGGAAAGTGACTCTGAGTAGATTGAGGTGGTGATAGTCAATGCAATATCCTGACCTTATACAAAATGGAAAAACGGGAGATGACAATAATGAAAATGCTAATATGGATCAAACTTAACCTTGGGTGAGATTGTGATTGAGGACTTAAGTTCCAGGCTGATTTCAGCCATGTTAAACATGGTGGAGACTTGTGGCAGTGGCAGCAGCAGAAACAGGAGAATTTTCTGTTCATAACTCAGGTGCTTGCCTAGGGTGTTGATTCTACCTACTAATGTCATTTTCAACTCACATGCAGACCAGTTAGTTCAGACTTTCTCTTTTAAGCTTATATTTTTTAAAATAGAAAACAATCATGTAGGCATGTTTCTTTTAATGATTACACCGCACACTCTTTCTGTTTTTTCCAACCGATTTTGTTTTAAGATATAAGCAGACTATTGGAGAGAGTATTTAATTACTGTACTGGCCAATAAACTGCGGTGATGGTGCTGCGGTAGCATTGTCGCCTCACAGTTAGATGTTGCCCATTCGATTCTCAGTTAGAGAGTCTTCTGTGTGGCAACATGCATGAATGGGCATTCCTTCGTTGAAGGTTGTGCGTTAGGCCCGGCAAGCCAGCACGTAAGACTCTACTGCTAATCATTAGTGGACCTGAGTTCTGCTGTGGTGACCCCTAACCGGGAAAAGCCAAAAGACACAATCAAACAAACTGGCCAATAAAAACACTATTTGCTAGTCACTGAGCAATACTCCAAGCAAAGATAGGAGTACTTAATAAAATAATTGGAAATCCATGTTTTCTGACATCATACTTATTTCTGAATAGCTATTTCACTTGTCCCAATGAAATATACCAAAGAACTCTGGAAACCTCATTAAGACACTCTAAAACCTTCTCCTCTAAACACTTATAATATTGTTATGGATTGATCACTGAGACACAAAACACTTACTGAAAATTTGACATATAATGCATTGTTTCTGTAATTTTTCATATATATATTTCACCTCTGTGTATTTCCCCAAACTACTGTTTAGTTCAAAATGCCAATAACTACATGAAATCAGAAAATGTGCTCAGCTGAGAATTTTTTTAGCATTTGTCACGAGGCATAAAACATTACCATCCTTCACAGAAACAGAACCGTCAACTTACATAGTAAATAAGTACTCAAGGATTAACAACTAACAGTGATAACACCCACAATGGATAATTTGATGACTGTCTTTATATGGCTAACAGTTATTTTCATTTGCTTAAATCTGCTAATTCAAATGTGAAACTGTTCTTTTATGACATTTCATATGTTGATGAGGAAAAAGCATAGCTGTAGTTAAAAACTAAAGTTAAACGATTTATTACAAAATATTGGCACTTACAAAGTAAATCTGTTCCAAACTGATGCTGAGCAATATGTTCAAATAATGAAGTCAGGACAGGTAACAAGGCCACAGTGGTGTAGTTGATGTTCTGAGTAACTCCTTTTATCTGTGTTCGAGAATGGGTAAACTTTCCAAGTTTCAGATTTTCTGACGTCTTCTCCAAATCTTCAGCAGCATTTTCAAAAAAGCCTCGCAGTCCAGCTTTTACCAGCTCTCCTCCAGACTTCATGACAGTTCTGCACATCAAAATACATTTTGCATTTGGTCATAATGTTTACTTGCACTGTACATTTTAAATGATTAGGTTACTTGCATTTGTTAAGCGTTTATGTTTTAACCAGGGAGGTGGGTTGACCACATAGATCCTTATCAGCTACAATCTTGGCTCTAGCTGAATATATATATATATTTATATATATATATATATATATATATATATATATATATAGCCATACTGAATTCAAAAAGCAAGCAGTGGATTTCACATTAAAAACTTATGATGAACTTACTAACATCTGTTCAGTAAAAATCAAATAAATTATTAAAATAAAAACACACCAATGAAAGCGGAAAGGATAAACGGTTCACTTAAAATAATAACAATCCAAAAAGAAAACCACATATAAAGTGAACTAAAGCAATGCAGCAGTCCAGTAAAATGATCAATGTTCAGTACAACATTAACAACCAAACTTTAATAAAACATTACCACTTTCACAGTACTTAAAAGACTGCTTCATCAGACATTAAGCATGATTAAAATTTTATATAGGCAATTCCTAAAATATCCTAGCTAATCAAGAAAATCAATGCATTGGTATCATGGCAACAATGCTGCAGTGCATCTGTTACTCATATTCAATTAAAGAGGTCATATTTCTATAAATAAAAATAAAACATATATAAAACAGTGTATAAACATTAAAATACAATCAGAATACAATAAAAACATCATCCTACACATATATAGATGAATAAAGCATTTTCATTTATGCAAACTCCTAGCTTTAAGGAAGGGGTTCAATCAAACTTTATCTTTCGAACCCTTACCAGCATCTGCCCTCATTCTAATAACCCACCACGTCTCTGACATCTATGTTAAATTCTCAATGTCGCCACCACATTCATTAGCTTCAACCACTTCCATAACCAGAAATTTTAAATTATGTGTTGAATCATGACTGACCACACGTTTGGCCAAAGCATTCATAACAATACCATTCCTGATGTCATACACATGCTCCCTAATCCTGTCATTACACCTCCTATTGGTCTTCTCTACGTAAAACGATGAACATTTGTTGCAAGAAACTAAGAAAATCACATTAAAGGAATTACGGTTTGCCTCAACTCTAAAAGTGAATATCCTCCCTATATCTGGATGTTTAAACATCCCTGAGGAATCAATATAAGCACAAAAATTACATTTAAGACAGGGAATTGTCCCAAACTTAACATCTTGTGTCATATTGTTCACCTTGCTTCTAGGTTGACATAATAACCACTGAACGGATTTCTTGCTTTTAAATAGGAAACTAGGTCTCTCCTCTACTATCTTTCCTATAGCTGGATTGCTAATTAGAATGGGCCAATGTTTCTTCATCACATCAGCCACTGAACTGATATTATTATGTATAAAAAACAGGAACAAGAACCACATCTTTATTGTATCTATCAGTGTTGCATCGCAGACCACTGTTTTCCGAAAAGTATGGTTTAGCTAAAGCTGATCTCAAACTAGGGACTTCCCCAAGAATAGCTTCAGTGTAGCCATCCTCGTACCCTCTTTCTATAAACCTTGTCCTCAAATCATCCACTTCACTCAAATATTTGTCATCATTGGCATTTAGCCTTGAAATTCGCATTCCCTGCCCCCTGATTATATTCTTGAAAATATGATTTGGGTGCATACTCTTTCTATGTAACAGGGTATTTCCGTAAGATTCCTTCTTGTGTGTCATAGTACTTATACTCCTATCTAATTTCCTATAAATCTTAACACCTAAAAAATCTATTCCATCATAAGATTTATTTATACTAAATTTAAGAAAAGGGGTACTCTTATTTAAATATTCAAAAAACAGTGCCAAATCATTTTTGGTATCTGTCCACATTAGGAAAAGGTCACCGACAAAACATCTGTAAAAGGCTGTTCTCAAACTTCTGTCATTATTTTCTGACTTAAATCTTCAATGATTTGCCAATTAGTTGCTAGAAAACCACAATTTTATGAGAAATAGACCAAAAATATGAGGCACAAATCTGGACATTGTGTGAAAATCTGTACAGCTGAGAGGTATGACAGGAGTTTTAAATAAGACTCTTATTTTAAACCCTTATTATTTTTTTACAACTCTTGCTACAGAAGTGTGTCTTTACTAATACACTGCAGAGATAAAGATGTGGTTAAGATCGTAGTTTTGAGGACCATTAGCCCTGACATACATTCTTGTAAGATCTTGAGCAAGTTGTACAATGTCTTTGTGCTCTCTGTGTTCTTTGTTTGCAACAGGCACATCTGCTACAAAACTAACAAATTAAAAAAATATACTAGTAAGAGTTGTCTAGCATTTTCAACTCCTCATAATAAAATGGACTACTATTGTAATACTATAATTTTATGGAAATGACTTCACTGGTTATCTTCCAGTCATTGTGTTCTGCCTAGGATAAATATGATACCATATGATAACTAAACAAGGAAAAAGGAAACACAGATTTGATACACAGTTTTTGGGAGCATTTTTACCATTACAAATAACTTCAGAACTAACATATATTCATGTGTGTGTGTGTGTGTGTGTCTGTGTCTGTGTATGTATGTATATATATATATATATATATATATATATATATATATATATATATATATATATACATATACATGTAACAGCTGTACATAGCATTTTGGGGGACACCATTTGGTCAACAGGGACAGATAGTTTACATGTGTGTCAGATCAACAATATGCCCTGTCCCTGGGGATTGTGTGATCCCAGACTTGGTATATATAACTTGAAGGGGGTGCAAAGGCATAGAACTGTTATACAAATGTCTGCTTATTTTCTGTTTAGCTGGAAGTGAGCTTTGATGTTACATTTCATTGTAAATAAACTGTATTTAAACTGATAAAGGTGCTTGTGTTACACCTGCTACACTGGTAGCTGGCAACAGGTATAATTTTTATTTATTTCTTCTTTGTTGACTGGGTTACAGAAGAGCAGAGGTGTTATTTCTACTACTAGGAGAAATGTTGCCAGGGCATTGGAGAAAGTACTGCTGTGGATGTAAATAAGAAGTTATGTACCTACCATAACGTTCCATGTTAGTTGTCTTCTCTCGCCTTCTTTCTTGCTTGATGGTTCGGAGCCGATTCCTCGGCTCCGACTCGGCACTTGCTAAGCTCGAGAGTCACTTTTACCAGCTCGAGGCAGCCCCATATCCCATGATGCAAGGCGGTAAGTACCCAGATCTCGTTTGATGACAAAGGGCAATAGCACCAAGCATAAAATACTTCCCAAAGGAAGAAAGAAAAAACTTACAGATGGAAGAAGGACCAGGTCTGAATGGTCTTCAGCATAACAGTTTCTTATAACAAGGTCTGTCCAGGCCAGGGGGAAGGAGGGAGGGTCGCAAGAAAGAAGGCGAGAAGACAACTAACATGGAACGTTATGGTAGGTACATAACTTCTTAATGTTAAGTTGTCAATCTCGCCTTCATTCTTGCTTGATGGGACCGCATCCCTAGCACCTCTATCCTGGGTGGCTCAATGGAACAAACTCTTGTGGACTGTAGAGCCAAAACTGGCTCTGTCCCTGGAGGCCAAGTCCAATTTGTAATGGGAAACAAAAGTGTGAGGAGTGGCCCAAGTGGCCGCTGCACAAATAGTGTCTAAAGGAAGTCTAGCTTGAAAATCTGTAGAAGTAGCTAAGCTCCTAGTTGAATGTGCTTTAGGTTTTGAGCACAGCTGTTTTCCCCTGAGCAGATAAATTTCAGAGATGACCGAAGAAAGCCATCTAGACAAAGTCACTTTAGAAACAGGAAGGCCTTTTTTTATTATCCGCATAGGAAACAAAAAGTTGATCAGATTTTCTAAATTTTTGTTCTGTCCAAATAATATCTAAGTTGACGGTGGACATCAAGATAATGTAGCTTTTGTTCAGCTCTATCTGAATAGTTAGGAAAAATACAGGAGATCAATGGATTGATTCAAATTGTTCTTTGAAGCGACCTTAGGCAAAAAGGTTGGGTTAGTTCTCAAAGATACTCTGTCTTTGTGAAAAAACAAATAGGGGTCGAACCGAAGAGCATGAAGTTCAGACACCCTCCTGGCCGATGTAATAGCCACTAGGAATAAAGTTTTCCAAGAAAGATATTTCAGGGAACAAGAAGCAGCTGGCTCGAAGGGGAAGAATCAAGGATGTCAGCACTAAATTTAGATTCCACTGAGGAGGAGGATTCCTGATTGGAGGTTTTAGTAGGAAAATTCCTTTCAAGAAGGCCCTGCAGAGCCTATGGGACATAATATTATGATCTGCTATCCCGACATGAAAATTGGAAATAGCAGCCAATTGAACTCTGACTGTGGAAGAAGAGGAGCCTGCATGAAAAATCTCTGCTAAGAAGTCCAGGACTGCCTGAACAGGGGCAGTAAAAGGATCGATATTCTTGGCCTTAGCCCAATAAGAGAAACGTTTCCATTTGCTTGTATAAATCCTCCTGGTAGAGGATTTTAGCGAAGCTACTATGATGTCTCTAACTGGGTTAGAGATCAAAGGAAGCCTGGCTAAGGAAGGAAGTGGAGCAACCATGCTGTGAGGTTGAGAGAAGGGATTGACCGGTGCAGCTGACCCGATTGGTGTATCAGAAGATCTGGCACTGGGTCCAGATGCCACGGCTGCACCAAAAGGTGATGATGGAGGAACGGGAACCAAACTTGTCGAGGCCAGTAAGGGGCAATGAGAATCAATTTGGCTCTCAAAACGGTAGCTTTCTGGATAACCTGAGGGATCAGAGGAAATGGAGGGAAGGCATAAAGAAGTCCCTGGGGCCAATCCTGGGTCAGAGCGTCTCTGGGGGGATGGCCTGATAGAGGGAAGAGGCTGAAGAAGTCTGGACATTTGCTGTTTTGGCGAGTAGCAACAAGATCGCAACATGGACGACCCCATTCCAGAAAAATCTCTTCCGCTATAGATTGCTTGAGAGACCACTCGTGAGGCATGAGAATAGCTCTGCTCAATCTAACCGCTACAATGTTGGTTTTCCCAGGGATATGCGTTGCTACCAGAAACCGATGAGAGGAGATTGCCCATTGCCATAGTCTGAGCGCTTCTCGACACAAGGGGTAGGACTTGGTTCCGCCCTGTTTGTTGATATACCAAACTACAGACATGTTGTCTGTGTGGACTGCAATTGTCCCTATGGGAAGAAAGTCGTTGAGGGCTTGCAACGTTAA
Organism: Protopterus annectens; assembly: GCF_019279795.1. Taxonomy (NCBI): domain Eukaryota; kingdom Metazoa; phylum Chordata; order Ceratodontiformes; family Protopteridae; genus Protopterus; species Protopterus annectens. The sequence continues at coordinate 413,528,906 of NC_056737.1, read as the reverse complement.
AAGCACTGCTCTCATCTCCAGGACATTTATGTGCAGATGGTACTCGAACGGCTGCCACGTCCCATGAACCATCCTGCCCTGATAATGACCCCCACCCGATCAGGGAGGCATCCGTGGTGACAGTGGCTATCGGGGATGGGGGTACAAAGTACCTGCCTTGGTGAACCTGAGGAGATGTGATCCACCAAGCAAGATGCTCTTTGCATGTCTGTGTCACCAGAATCTGGTGACGCATTGGAAGTTGCTGGTATGACCATTGTGTGAACAGCATCCACTGAAGAAGGCGCATGTAGAATCGAGCCAGGGAAGAAGAGTAATGGCCGCAGCCATGAGACCTAATACCTTTAGAACCATTCTGGCCTGTACTTTCTTGTTGGCCAGAATGATCCTGACATGACTCTGAATGTCTGAAACTCTTTGATCTGTAAGGGTAGCTGACATCGAACAGTGTTTAAGTTTGCCTATGAAGGTAATAGACTGGCAGGGCGATAAGGATGACTTTTCGAAGTTGATTGAGATGCCCAAATGAGAACAAAGGTTTATTGTGTAATCCCTGGCTTGTATAAGCTGATGCCTGGTGGTGGCTGACAGGAGCCAGTCGTCGAGATACGGAAACACCTGGAATCCTTGACGTCTCAGGTGAGCCGTGACCACTGCCATGCATTTGGTGAACACTCTGGGGGCTGTAGTGAGACCAAAGGGCAGGGCTCTGAACTGGAAATGACTGGACCCCAGCCGAAGCGGAGAAATCTCCTGGAGCGTCTGTGAATTTTGATGTGATAGTACGCATCCTGAAGATCTATTGAGCACATCCAGTTGTCCTTCTGTAAGAAGGGCAGAATTGACTGAAGAGTGACCATTCGGAATCTTGTCTTCCTGACAGACTTGTTGAGTCTGCTGAGATCCAATATTGGTCTCCAGTCTCCCGTCTTTTTGGGGACCAAAAAGAACCTTGAGTAGATTCCGGGCTCTGAATGGTCTATTGTAACTGGCTGAATGGCTCTTTTTTGCAGTAGTTTTGAGACTTCTAACTCTGCAATTTCCCTTAGACCGGGTGGTACATCTGGAAGGGAATTTGAAGGAAAGGGACTTTCCTCGAAAGGAATTATGTAACCCTTGGATATGATCGACTGTACCCATCTGTCTTGAGTGAGGGAATGCCAGGCTTCTGGGTACAGTGATAATCTTCCCCCGACTGCCTCCAAGGAGGGACAGCCGGGCAACATCTCAGGGATGCTGAAAGGGCTTGTCAGAGAGAGGCTCTCTGTTTCCCTGGTTTTTCGGACCCCCTCTGCCTCTAGAGCGGCGTCTGTTGTTGTTACCCCCTCTGCCTCTAGGGGTAAACTGACCACGTGAATCCGGCGTGACTCCTTGGGATTTACGGAACCACATTTTCCCACCTTTCTGTCCTTTGGGATAAGGTCTAGAAGGGGTGGAAAAACGGACTCCAACAGCAGAAAGAGTCTTGCCGTCCTGTTCGCACCTGGTCAAGGTTTCCTTCACCTGAGGGCCAAACAAAGCTGACCCATCAAAGGGAGAATTTGTGAAGGACGCCTTAAAGGTATCCGCAAAATCACATAGCCGCATCCAGGCTTGGCGTCTAAGAGCCACACCTGTACCTGCGGCTGTACTCCCTCCATCCGCAGCATAAGATATTAGCCGCATGGAGGAGTTTGCAATGGAATTGAGGGTTCCTAGCTGTGAAGCAATTTTTTCTTGAGCCCCTGCAGCTGTAGGATCCTGAACTACTTCACCCAGCTCCTTAAGGATATCCCTCTGGAGTCTGGTGAAGTGACATAGGTAATTCAGCGAACGCATAGCAAAGGTCGCTGAGGAAAACATCCACTTACCGTACCTATCCATGGTCCTAGAGTCCTTATTAGGAGGATGGACGGGCACGGAAGGATCTGCAAGTTCCTTTTTGGTGGCCGCAGCCACCACCATGGCATCAGCGGGGACACCCTTGGTGAGGAATTGCTTGTCACACGGGGCAGTGATAAATTTTGAAGGCCTCCTAGGGACTGGCTCTACAGAGTCAGGAGCTGCCCACGCTTCGTGCAATAACCTGCATAAGGGGTCGAAGGCGGAGACACCCAGGAGGTGGAGGGCCGAGATCCAAACGCCTCTAGGTATACTGACTCATCCTCAGAGGGATTGTTGGTGGGCCAGTTTCCCCTCTGTTTAAGGAGTTCTAGGATGTCTGAGAAGGAGACATCCTCAGAGGGGGATCTAGGGGATCCCTCTGACTCATCAAAGTCAGTATCCAAAGTGACAGACTCGGGGAGTCTACATGTTTCCTCTTACAAGTCCTCTTCCTAGGAGGATCTCCCGAAACATCAGGAGAATCCTCGGAAGAGGGGGGAAATTCCCAATGGGGAAACCTGAGGCGGAGGATCTCTGGGTCCTGTAGCAAGAGAAGTGGCAGAGATGTCAACAGGTACTATAGAGGGAGGAGCTACGGGAACAGACTGCTGACTGATACCAGTGGCCAGCACACTCTTCATCACCTCGAATGCTCCCCTCCCAGGCAGGTCCGAGAGAACCCGTTCCGAAGAGCTGGGAACTCCAGGGACCACTGAAAGGGAAGTCTGCGAGGCAGATGTCGGAGCCGAGCTCACCAAGGCCGAGGCTCCAAGGGGAAGAGCGGGTTCGGACAAGGGTCCGATGCCACTCACCCCCTCGGAGGAGACCATGGAAGCCCGACCACCGAATCCCTCTAAGGAAGGTCTCAAGAGCAGATAAGAGTAGAGGCTGAAGGAACAGAAGGGGGTATCCGTCCTCCAGCCGTAGCAGTAACCATTCCCGAAGACTCCAACTCCAAGCTCTGGGGTAGAGTTGAAGGAGGAACTGTAACGGGGTGTGGACCAACAGTCGTCTGTTGAGACGGACTATGCAACATTTGGGCCAGTACCTGTGACTTAAGTAATCTACTGACCACTCTCTCTAGGTCATGATCTGACAGTCTGGATGACCTTGAAGATCGGCTCCGATGGCTCCGTTCGAAGAAGAGGTGAAGCCGGAGCCGAAAGTATCGGCTCCAAGGAAGGAGACCTCAACCTCTTCCTGGAATGAGCCATCGGAACCGATACTATAGATCCTGTCGGAGCCGACTTCTCGGAGCCGACAGGAAGCCTCGATGTATCGGCTCCAGCCGGAGCCGATACAGCCACCAAAGTAACGGTGTCGGAGCCGATCGGAGCCGACACCGATGCATGTGCCACATGGGGGTCGGAACCGATCGGAGCCGACACCGAAGTGGTCGATGCAGATTCGGCACCGATAGCCATCGGTGCGAAGGCTTTGTTAAGCCAGAATCGGCTCCAGCGGAGCGATCTCGACTCGGAACGAGTCGGAGCCGAGGCCGCAGGCTTAGACACAGAAGCCTGGGCCTTGGAAGATTTAGCTGATTTTGATGGAGCCGACTTAGCCGGAGAGCCCTCCGGCTTAAGAAGGCCCCTAAGTATCAGCTTGTTGCGTCTTTCCTGCAGGACTCTCTGGCTGAAGGAATGACAAATAGCACAGGAGTCCTGCAGGTGAAGAGGCCCCAGGCAATACAGGCAAGAAGTGTGACCGTCTGTCAGAGACATCTTCTGACAGCACGAGTCACACTTCTTAAAACCTGAGACCCTCTCCTTTGACATGGTGCTTCACAAAACACACACACACACCAGTCAAAAATTTAAATTAAAGAAAATACCAAAAGGTATTCCTAAAACAAACACACACACACCCTAACAGGGAGGGGATGGGATGGGTAAAGTTTGACTAAAAATATTAAAAGAGACAGGGATTTTCTGTCAGGAAATCTAAATAATTAACTTATAACTAACAATAAAAGGTTTTTTTTTTAACAAAAAGGGGCTTTAATATCAATAAAGAGAATCACTTACCAGGAGCTGGTAAAAGGAGGACCTCATAAGCGAAGCGGCAAACGAGATCTGGGTACTTACCGCCTTGCATCATGGGATATGGGGCTGCCTCGAGCTGGTAAAAGTGACTCTCGAGCTTAGCAAGTGCCGAGTCGGAGCCGAGGGATCGGCTCCGAACCATCAAGCAAGAATGAAGGCGAGATTGACAACTTAACATCTTACCATAACAGTAGATGTTCGAATGATCACTGCTGAAGTAGCCGTAGCTATATGGGTTCTATCCATACCTCTCAACTGTCCAGATTTTCACAGAATGTTCAGATGTTTACTTCATATTTTTGGTCTGGTTCTCATGGATTTTGTGTTTTTCTGGCAAACTACTGGGGACTGAAGTTACTAAATAATGACTGACATTTCAGTTTCAGACATATCCTTCAGAAAATGCATGCTAACACAAAACAAGCAAACTGTTATTCTAGCAACTTTCTAAATTTATAAGAGCAATATTTACAACCTGTAAATATTTTTTGGCCTTTGTCCCCTATAACTTTTGGATTTGTCCAGATTTTTTGCACTAAGAAATTGAGATACTTGGTTATATCCTGCCAAAGATATAACAGTTGGGCAGCTTTCAAAGCTTCAGGATACCTTCTATTCACTCAAACTGTCAGGCAGTTCAAGCTGAGATGACTATTAGAAGACAAGTTTGGGTGAGAGGCCCTTCAGTGTGTTCCTATCAACAGAGACAGTGAAGCTGAGCCATGAAAGGACAAAGCTAGGAACAATAAAAAATCAATGTCTACACCCTAGCATAACACACCAAAAGCAAGGGGGTGGAAGGAGGGAGCATCTACTGAAGCAGTACATAACCAATTACAGCCAAGGCTACTGCAACAGTGATAATTCAAACATCTACTGTTATGGTAAGTTTACTTACACAGCTGTACTATGTTCATCATACTGATCATTGCTGCAGTAGCCTTAGCTATATGGGTAGATTACCCTAGCTAACTATATTAGGGAGGTGGAAGGGGAAGAGTCCAGGAGCTCCTGGAGAATGTTCCTAGAAAAGCATGATTTGGACTAGAGAAGTAATCAAACTTATAGTACTTTGTAAAAGTAATTACAGAGGACAAAGTAGTAGCTTCTAGAATAGTTTTTAGAATCCAAACCTTTCCAAAATGCCACAGATTATGTCAAGGGCCTAGCAAAGTGGGCCTTGACCCTGCTTGGAATAGTCTTGTTATGGTAAGTATAGCAAAAGGTAATAGCCTTAGACAACCATTTGGGAACTGTCTGTTTTGATACAGGTTGTCCAGTCGTCTTACCTTCACAAGAAATGAACAACTGATAAGAAGATTTGAAAAATTTAGTTCTGTCAAGATAGTATCTGAATTGTGTGTGGACATCCAGGGTATGGAGTATCCTTTCTCCCTCATGTTTAGATTCAGGAAAGAAAATGTGGAAGTGGATAGTTTGGCTTAAAATAAACTCAGCCAACACCTTAGGCACTGAAAAAGATTAGTTCTCAAAGAAACCTTGTCTCTGTGGAAAGTGACATAGGGTTGAATCACCAGACAAACTTGCAAATCAGATATCCTTTTTCCAGAGATCACAGCAATCAGTAAAACTGTTTTCCATGTTAAGAACCTCAAATCATCCAGGTTAGATGATGCAAACAGAACAAGCATTAGCTTTTCTAGCACGATATTAAGATCTCAAGGAGGTGCCACCGGTATTCTTGGAGGCCTCTTATGCAAAACCCCTTTCAAAAACATTTTGACATGAGAATGCATTGAAAGAAGAGGATCCATGGGAAGACAAACTAAAGTGGCTAATAAATGAACCTTGACAGAGGAATAAGAAAGGTTATAGGATAATAACGCACACAAATATTGAAAACCAGATAATAACTAACCCTAAATGGGTGCTGGTTACATTGATAGCACCAACCAGAAAACCTTTTCCATTTGTTAACATATGATTTTCTAGTAGCAGTCTTTCGTGTCTCCATTAGTGCCTGCTGCACTTCTTCAGTAAACAGGTGCCTAAAAGGAATTAAGACCGTATCATCCAAGCAGTCAACTGAAGCTGACTGATGGCAGAATGTATCAAACACCCCTGTTCTCGTGTGAGTAGATCCAGTCTATGAGGAATCTGGTAATTGCCCCTAGCCATTTCCAAAAGAGGGGAGAAATACAGTTGCCTGGACCAGAATGGAGTCACCAAAATTATCTTGGAGGATTCCTTCTGAATCCACAGAAGTACCATGAATATTAGTGGAAAAGGTGGAAAAGCATACTGGAAAATTCCTGACCAAGAAAAACAAAAGACCTTGAACTGAATCTTGCTAGTTGATTGCTCAGAAAGGAGACAAAGAGGTCTACTTGAGGAGTGGGTCTATATTACAATGTTAAAATGCTGTAACATCGAACACCTGAACGCCAACAAGTATTCAGCGAAATTTACTTCCGCGATTCGCTGAATACTTGTTGGGCAAATAAATACTTGCCCTGCAATGCAAACTAATTCTAACTAAACCAAACCCACCCATGTGGGAAGCTGCGCCCCCCCCACCCCTATCTAAATATACCAACTCCGAGATTGCACTACATTGGAGAAAAGGGCAACATTGTGTTGCTGGCTAACTTCATCTTTGCCCAACAAGTATTCAACGAATCGCGGAAGTGAATTTCGCTGAATACTTGTCAGTGCTGATGTGTTCTATGTTACGGTGTTTCAATGCCATAATATAGACCCTTGAGGAACTCCTCATAGAGGGATCAAATCTTGGAAGACCTCCTGATCTAGCTTCCATTCGTAAGGGTTTGCCTTTGTCCTGCTCAGCTTGTCTGAGATTGTCAAAGATGGTTCAGAGAGATGAGTGCCATGATCAGGGCAAGCAACTCCTTGATATTTCTGTGCTTGCAGCTGTCCTTGGTGTGCCACACCACCCTGAACTTTTATACCTCCTGAGACTGCTTCCCAAGCAAAGTATGAGACATCTGTGGTCACTAACTGCTTTGGAGCAGGGTGTGAGAAGGGGTAACCTGGATTTAAGGATATCTGCTATCTCTACCAAATTAATTCAGTTCTAACAAACCTTAGCACTAGGATTTGAAAAGATAAATGGTATTGTTGCTGGGATCAAAGAGATTTTAGATACCACTTCATATTTCTTATGTGGAGTCTTGCCAGGGTCTCATGAGAATCATAGATGCAAGGAGACCCAAAATCCTCAAGTATTCTCTCACAGTGACTGATGTCTGAGTGGAAAACCAGAGAAATACATCTAGATATAGATCATTTTTTTTATTGCAGAGGAAAAACTCTTTGAATTGAGGTATGTAGTTGTCATCCCAGAAGCACAATCCTGTGTGAAGAAGTCAATAAAGACTTTTGAATGTTGTCTTGGAATCCCAGCTTATGTAAGAGATCTCTTACCCAAGGAAGAGAGAGAGAGAGAGAGAGACAAAGATTGCTGTCACTTTGAAAAAGTCTTTGCAAAGATAAGGAAGTTGTCTAAACATGGAAAAATGTAGATACCTTGAAGCTTGCAATGAGCTATAACTGAAGATAGCTGCACTGAACACTCTTGGTGCAGTGGATAGTCCAAAGCATAAGGCAGAGAACTGATAATGTGATCCAGACACACAATATCTTAAGAAACCTCTAAAATTTGGTTGAGTAGGGATTTAGTGATAACGGCATATTAAGTCTAGTGTTACCAGGAAACCTGAAAGAGGAAGATGATGTAACAGGTTGTGAAATGACATCATTTTGAATTTAGGCACTATCACAAACAGGTTTAGGAAAGAAAGATCCAGAGCTGGTCTCTAAGCAATTTCTTTAGCACTTGAATCATCCTTGAATAAAACCCTACCTCACCTGGGAAGGAGGAACTGGTTATATCACTCCTTTGAATAGAATGTGATGAAGCAGAGGAAACAAAACAGTGTAATCTAGAGGATTAGGAATGACCCCACAGGAGGAATTTCCTTCCACTTCCATTTATAACCTTGATGAATGATTTTTGAACCCATTTGTCTGAAACTATCTGTTGCCAATGTAAAAAAAAAGATGATTCATATTTTCTGGAAGAAAAAAGCGGCCAGCATGTGAGGGTTGTCACATGGTCTCTTGAACAGTCATTCAGACTTGTTGAAATGTTCTGAAGCACAAGCAATAAAATTCCATAGCTGGACATAGAATTAAAATAAAACATTAAGCATACAAATGTCTGGATTTAAAGCATATTTTAAATGTATGTTTAGAAACGGAAATGAAAAGTAAAAATAGTGACAGACATTTTACACTCAACAGTTTCTAAATGTCAGTCCAAAGTAATTTATGTAAGTGGGCTTTTCAGAGTGACCCTGAGAGTAGTGATATATTGCTTGTACTAACTAAGTTACTAGCTAAGGAAGTACTGTTTAATGTTGAGCAACCTTGTCCTATAAATGAGGAAGTACATACATCTATGAACAAACAAAAGCTAACAGCAACTGAAATAGTGTGAATTAGATGTGCACTGAGGAGGCATATGGTTAAACATTGCTTAGCTATGAATACTTTACTTTACAAAATGTGATTTCTAACAAACATGCTAGTAATGAAAATACAAATACTGTGCCTAAGAAAAATGTGATTTCTAACCGACTTGCTGATGATAATGGAATATGATAAAATAACTGCTAGAATAGTAGAATCAGTATATTCTCTCTGTGCCACTATCAAGTTATGCAAATGGACAGCACTGGTGAATGGGAAGGCACTAAGGGGGCTAGTGGATTTTGGGAACCTTGTCATACTTATACCATGTCTTTAGACGTAAAGCAAATATCAAGATGAAGGTGGAAACAGAGTGTGTCCATAGAGACAGGAAGTGGTATCCTCTAGCATATGCAGAGATTCGAAACCTACGAACACAAAAAAAATGGATAAAGAACACAGAAAGCAGGCACTTTGAGTTAGTAAGTCCGGAGACACTGATACAGTGTTTACTTGAATTAGTTACACGTTCGTTGAAACTAGGTCACCAAGGACCTGTAACTGGCATACCAGACCTAAGAAAGAGCACGAAAACTTGAAGACTTAACGCAGGATTTAATAAACAAAGAATACAAGCGTTTTCGCTGAAGCCACAGCTGCAGCTTCTTCAGAGGTAAATTTCAAAAGGGCGTCAATAACAATGCTTTTAAAGTCACGTCAATACGTGGTGCAAATCGCTGAAGCAAATTTTTTTAAAAAGAGACACACCACATAAAGTAATACAATACTTACTTTTCTAATAAACAATAATATTCCTACCAATGAAAAAGTGTAACCATTAATACTAGTTAAAAAAACTACATGTACTGTAGTAGATACCGCTGATATTATAAACTCAAAAAGCACAATAAAACACAGTGGCCACTATGCTAAAACAGCTGATAAGCCAGCAACATAATAAGAGTGAAAGCAAAATATTACAAGAATAAAATTTCACAAATGTGGAATATTTCCAAAAACTTGATCTAGGAAACAAGTTGCATTAACTGCGAACATTAGGAATAAAAGCTTGTTCCAAAATAAAATTATGCAACTTCCTTAAATAATAAACGTCCAGATGCTAGTGTCTTTATAATTACAAAGCCTTTTTTGAAAATTCCCTAAGCCAATACAGTTAAAACCATAAACTTTAATTTGAAAAGTATAAAAATACAGAGATACTCAATAATCAGGAAAGTCTCTGTAAAAAATTGGATATAAATCAACCAAATACTTATTCTAAAAATAAATAATAAATTTAGGCGTTGTTAACAGATATTTGGTTGATTTATATCCAATTTTTTACAGAGACTTTCCTGATTATTGAGTATCTCTGTATTTTTATACTTTTCAAATTAAAGTTTATGGTTTTAACTGTATTGGCTTAGGGAATTTTCAAAAAAGGCTTTGTAATTATAAAGACACTAGCATCTGGACATTTATTATTTAAGGAAGTTGCATAATTTTATTTTGGAACAAGCTTTTATTCCTAATATTCGCAGTTAATGCAACTTGTTTCCTATATCAAGTTTTTGGAAATATTCCACATTTGTGAAATTTTATTCTTGTAATATTTTGCTTTCACTCTTATTATGTTGCTGGCTTATCAGCTGTTTTAGCATAGTGGCCACTGCGTTTTATTGTGCTTTTTGAGTTTATAATATCAGCGGGATCTACTACATTACATGTAGTTTTTTTAACTAGTATTAATGGTTACACTTTTTCATTTGTAGGAATATTATTGTTTATTAGAAATGTAAGTATTGTATTACTTTATGTGGTGTGTCTCTTTTTAAAAAAATTTGCTTCAGCGATTTGCACCACGTATTGACGTGACTTTAAAAGCATTGTTATTGACGCCCTTTTGAAATTTACCTCTGAAGAAGCTGCAGCTGTGGCTTCAGCGAAAACGCTTGTATTTTTTGTTTATTAAATCCTGCGTTAAGTCTTCAAGTTTTCGTGCTCTTTCTTAGGTCTGGTATGCCAGTTACAGGTCCTTGGTGACCTAGTTTCAATGAACGTGTAACTAATTCAAGTAAACACTGTATCAGTGTCTCCGGACTTACTAACTCAAAGTGCCTGCTTTCTGTGTTCTATATGCAGAGATTCATAATTTAGGTAAAGTACTATATACTTCAGCTTTGCTATTTAACACATGGATGTCATAACTGGCCAAGACTTCCTTTAGATCAAGGTACTACAGAAATTCATGTGGGACTCCCACATGAATTTCTGTAGTACCTTCTAACATGAGCTGTAGGTTCTCCCTCCCACCGTGGGAGGGAGAACCTACAGCTCATGTTAGAAGATTCCACCCTAAGTAATGGAGGTTATCTCTATGGAGATGGAGAGAGACAGACTCACAGAAATGAAACCACTAGCAAAATAAAGGAAAATCTCAACAGAATCCTATGTTTTCATTTGCAATGTCAAAACAGAGGGCTAATCAAAAAACACAACTCTCAGCAGCGGGTACTTCAACAGACAGAAGTCATTGATGTAAGGAACTGTCAAATCCAAAAGCAGAATAAGGTCACTGGCATCAGTTGCCTTTTGCAGAAAAGGCAATAGGAAAAGAAGAAATACCTACATCTGCATGCACACATGAAGAGGTTAACACCCCCTACTTCACATCAATGTATGACAGTTTTGCAGATAAGCAATGAAAATGTTAAGAAAGCACAGTTGGAGGACAATATATTAAACAATGAAAATATAGCCAGAAAAGAAAGAGAACCAGATGAGCAGACCGACACTATAACATACTCATATTTTGAGTTGAGAAACAACTTGCTGCTCAGGGTAAACAAAGGCAAACGAGAAATATTGCATCACCTGTTAGTTCCAAAATGTTTAAGACCACTTGTGAAGAAATTTGACATATAGTCATATTTTAGGAGGAGACTTAGGATTGACAAAACCAAAGGAAGAATTTTAGCTAAATTTTATTGATATTGTGCAATTAAAGACACTGACAACATTTCCACAGCTTCCCCAAAATGTCAAATGATGGCAACATCCTCCTTTTAGCAGTGTGATGATACCTACGACTATTACTGAAGTCCCATTATAGATTCCTAGGCAATCACTAGGCTGGCAATTCAGGAAACCATAAAGGAGTCCAGCCTAAATTTCCAATTGCCCCAAATCACTGTCTTGTAAAGAGATTTGCTCAAGGTCACACAGCAGGCAAATGCTGGTTGAAAGATAAAAACCCTGTACCCTTTGCACAGGAAATAACCCATTAACAAGTTTGAGCTTTAGTCCATTGTGTTAACTGACAGAAAAAGACCATTCAAGTGAATGTACATGAATTTTGTAGGTCCATTAGTAAAGCCTAATAATGGTTAGCAATATATTCTAGTGATTATTGACTATGCCACAAAGTTTCTTTAAACACACCTGTGTGAAATGCCAATGCTACTGCTACAGCCAGAGAACTTGTGTTACTTTCTCCATGGTACGGATTCCCAAGAAAATGCTCATGAACTAGAGAACTCCATTTGTGTCCAGGAAGAGAGTTAAAAATGTTACTGTACTACCATCAAACCTATGTTAAAGAAGGATGTAGAACAGGATGGTAAGAACTGGGACCAATTACTTTCCAGCTGCTTTTTTCTGTAACAGAAGACCCCAAGCACTTACTGGACATAATAAATGAAACTTGAGTGGTACAAATATAAAAAAAGTTATGTACTCATTGTAATATTCCATCTGTGTTGACCATTTTCATTCTTCCACAACTGATGGGTCTCCGATCCATCTTGGGTGCTTCTACCAGATCCTCAGATCCAAATTCTCGAGCTCCTCCCTTTACCCATAATGCCCCACCAACTTAACATATTTCAAATCGAGTTTGCTGCCCTTAGAGGTCAAGTGATACTACATTAAAGAAAATAAGAAAAAGAGCTGCATCTCAAACAAGGAACAATACCCCCCCCCCAAAAAAAAAAGAACTGTTACTCCTTTCCAGGAGCAAAGAAAAGGGGTAGGTGGACGGGAAGTTAAGGAAGAATGAAAATGGTCAACACAAATGGAACGTTATGGTGAGTTCATAACTTTTTTGTCTGATGTTGCCATTTTCTTTCATTCTTTAGCTGATGGGACAGAGTCCCCAGCTAGTTGAACCTTGGGTGGCCCTCATGGAAGGATATTCCAGAGTACTGCAGAGCCAAAGGCAGCTCTGCTCTTGGAAACCAAATCCAATTTGTAATGGGCAATAAAATCATGCGCATCAGACCAAGTGGTAGCTGCACTAATGTCATCTATGGAAGCCCTTGACTAAAAGGCTGAGGAGACCACTATAGACAAAGGAGATGAATCAGTTAACTATTTGGCAAGTGTAACTTTTGAAACTGGTGTGCTCAATCTGTTAGGAGAGAAAGAAATAAACAACTGATCATTCTTCCTGATATCCTTGGTTTTATGGAGATAAAAGTGAAGTTGTCTGCACATCCAAAAGATGGAGCATTTGCCCTCCCTTATTTGAGAGGTTTGGAAAGAAAACTGGGAAGTTAATGATCTGAGTAATGTTGGACTCAGAAGTTACATTAGGCAAAAAGGATGGGTTTGTCCACAAGGAAACTCTATCTTTGTGGAAAACCAGGTAAGAAGATTTAGAAGATAGAGCCTGGAGTTCAGATACTTGTCTAGTTGATGTGACAGTGACTAGTGAAATGGTTTTCTACGACAAAAATTTTAGATCTGACATGACTGAAGGTTCAAAGGGAGTTTGGAACAGGGCCTAAAGCAGAACAGTTAAATACCAGAGAGGAATCCGTTAGTGGAGATCTAAGAAAAAGGCCCCTTTGAGAAATGCTTTACATAATTAAGAGGAAGCTAAGGCAGAGTCATTTTTGCCTAGATGGCAATTTGAAATGGCAACCAACTGGACATTAATAATAGAAAGCTAGCCCCTTCATTGAAAATTGAAGTTAAAAAATCAAGTGTAGCTCGTACAGGGGCAGAAAGGGGCTCCACTTCCCTGTTAAAGGCTTAGAAAACAAATCTTTTCCATTTACTTTTGTAAATCTTTCCAGTAGAAGCTTTTTGAGTAGATAACAATATATGACGGACTGGGAAGAAAAGCTTGGACTGTGGAATTGGAGAAACCATGCAATCACTTTGAGGCCTGTTATGTCCAGATGACTCATACCCGTTGGGTGAAACAGGAGGTATGGAGTGGAATCCAGTAACCTGGGTGGATGTAGAAGGAAAAGCCAGAGGAATGGGAACCAAAATTGACAAGACCAAAAGGGTGCACTGAGGATAGCTGTGCTCTTCAACTGGAATGCTTTTTGCAGAAATTTGGGAATGTGAGGTAATGGGCAGGCATAAAGAAGACCAGAGGGCCAGTCATGGACTACAGCATCTCTCGGTGGCTCCCCCATTGAAGGGATTAGGGGAAAGAACCTGCTGCACTTGTTGTTAAGGGGAGAAGTGAATAGGTTGCAGCATGGTGGGCCCCATAAATGGAAAATTCTCTCCATTACTTTGACATTGAGACACTACTCTTGAGGCATTAGAATGGGGGTCTATATTGCCATATCAAATGGAAAAAGTGTTGAACGCTCACATGAATGGAAATGTAGGAAAATGAACTTGCTATTGTGGGGGGCTACATCCCCCCACACCCCCTGATAAATATATATTCCAACTCCGAGGTCGCACTACAGTGAGGAAAGGGCAAATATTTCAATCCTCACTGTACTGCAACCCCCAAAAACAAGTTAATTCTCCTGCGTTTTCGCACATGTAAGCATTTGACATTTTTACCATTCAATATGGTAATACAGACCCTCAGAATGGACCTGCTTAGTTTGTCTGCAGTCACAATGGTTTTCCCTAGGATGTGTGTTGCTATTAGAAAGTGACTGAAAGAGATCACCCATTACTGCACTTTCATCACTTCCCGACAAAGCAGATAAGACTTGGCTCCTCCCTGTTTGTTGATGTACCAGACCACAGAAATATTGTCCATCTGAACAGCAATTGTCCCAGAGGGGAGAATGTCTTGATAGGCCTGTAATGCTAAAAGGACTGCTCTCATTTCCAAGACATTGATATGTGTCTTGGCCCCTTCTGGGACCACGTACCTTGGACTGTCCTTTCTAAGTACCGCCCCCCACTCCAATAGGGAGGCATCCGTGGTCACCTAGGAATCAGTAAGGGGAAGAATAAATGGACGGCCTTTGAAAAGTTTGTTTGAATGAAGCTACCAAAGAAGTAGATATCTTTTGTATACTTGTGTGATCTTGACTGGGGCGGTTAAAGGATGCTGAAGAATAGCCACTGTACTGACAGTGTCCATTGAAGAACTTGCATGTCAAACCTGGCTAGATGGATGAGGGTCATATCTGTTGCCATGGATCCCAAAGTTTGTAAAATTAGTTTTGCCAAAAGAGAAGAATGATGTATTACTTTCCTGATCTGGGATCTGAGTGTCCTGATTTGAACTGGAGGAATAGAGGTTACTGTGTCAAGACAAGCACCTATAAACTCCAAACTCTGTCTAGCTGTGAGTTGTGATTTGTTGCAATTTACTGTGATACTTTGATGGAGACACAACTGGAGTAAGTAATCCCTAGCCTGCAGGAGTAGATACCTGGTTGGGGAAGTTAGGAACCAGTCAAATCCCAGCAGTCTCAAGTGAGCTGCTACCACTAAAATGTACTTGGTGAACACCCTGGGAGCTATGGTGAGACCAAAGCAAAATGCTCTGAACTGGTAATGACTGGTTCCCCGTCAGAAGGGCAGACATCTTCTGGAGTGCTTGTTCACTTTAATGTAATAGTATGCATCTTGAAGATCTATCAAGCATATCCAATCATCTGAACTGTGACCATCCAGAATCTTGAATACTGCACAAACTGCTTTAGTTTGCTGAGATCCAGGATAGATCTCAAGTTCTCTGTCTTCTTTAGTACTAAGAAGAATTTTGAATGGGTCCTGGATCCTTTCTGGTCTGGGGCTGACTTACTGGATGACTTTTTTTTTCTAGCAACTTCTCTATTTCTAATGCTACTGCTTTCCTCTGACTGGGTGGAATACTAGGGATTCTTTTCATTCTTGTAGAGGGAATTTGAGAAAATGGTATGATATAACCACTGGAAATAATTCTCTGCACTTAGGAATCTTTTGTTATGGATAGACAGGCTCTTTGGTGCAGAGACAAACGCCCCCTGACTGCCTCCACAGTGCAGTAGTTGGGCCCCTTTTCAGGAGTGCTGGTAGGGTTTGTCTGAAAAGGAGTCATGGAAAACCTGGCTCTGTGGGCCACCTCGGCCATGGGGGCAGTGTCTTTCAACTGAGTTCCTCCGTTTGACCCTGTGAGAACTAGCTCTTTCTGAATCTCAAAGACAATCCCAGGATTTATAGAACCACACTTTCCTACCTCCTCATTGATTCTATCAAAAGGGTATTTGAGGGTTAGAAAAATGTATCCTACAGCAGGCAAGGTCTTTCCTTCTTGCTGACATCTGAAGAGGGTGTCTTTTACTTTAGGACCAAATAAGGAAGAGCCATCAAAGGAAGCACTGATGAATGAACACTTAAAGGGCTTTGCAAAGTCACACAGTCATATCCAGGCATGTCTCCTAATGGCTATGCCTGAACCCACTACCTGTGAGGTACCTTCCACTGCATGGGTGATTAACCTCATGGATGCATTAAATATTGATTGAAGGGTGGCCATTTGCGAGGAGACTCTATTTTGGCCCTCGGCAGATATGGACCCAGAAAAAAATTTGAAGAGTTCTTTAGTTCAGTCTCTTTGTAATCTTGTAAACTGTGCAGGTAATTCAACAACCATACAGCAATGGTCACTGAAGCATAGACAAGCTTACTGAATCTGTCCAAGGCACTGGACTCCCTGTTATCAGGATGGACAGAAGGGTACTGCAGGAGCTCTGCAAGCTCTTTTTTGGTGGCTGCCACCACAACCATGGCATCAACTGGGACCCCATTGCTCCAGTGTGTTCTGTCCTTGGGAGGGGATATAATTTTGTCTGGACATTTAGGGATAGGCTACACAGTATCTGGTTCCTTCCACTTGTGTCAAGAAACAAGATCTATAAGTTCATCGGCTGAGGGAGTCACCCAAGAAGTAGCCAGTCCAGACATGAAAGCCTCCAGTAACACTGACTACTGCTGGGAAGGGGTACAGGAAGACCAAACACCTTTCTGTTTAAGGAGCTCTAGAATGTCTCCAAATGAGATATCTTTAGATGGAGATCTGGGGGACTTCTCCCCTTCATTGAAATCAGTGTCCTCCATGATAGATTCCTGAGGGGTATCTAGGTGTCTCCTTTTACGAGTTTTCTTTTGAGGGACCTTATCAGAAGGGTGGTCTTGTGAGGTATCATAAGAGATGGGGGAGTCCTAAAGGACTGATGGGAGACTTCAGCAGGATGGCTGCCCCAGTGGAATGGAAGAATGAGGTTCAGAGAAAGAAACTGAAGAAGGGTAAAGTTGTCTGATCCAAAGGGGTTAGGCATGTCCTTCCTCTAGGTAATGAGATGGCCCTCTCCACAATCTCAAAGGCAGAGCATTGGGGAGATCTGAAGATGATGGTAAATAAGCCAATATTTCCTGAACTGCCAGCTCCTGTAACTCTGAAAACTTTCCACCCAAGGATGGAGTCAGATTTGAGCTGTCCAGAGCTGAATCCCTGAGGGGCAGAGATGGCTCTGGTAACTTTGAGCAGACTCTAGTTTCCTGGATCTGGCACCAATGCTTCAGCTTCGAGAATCCTTTGGCTCTGAAAAGCTTGGAGCCGGATGACTCAGGGAAGTAACCAGAGTTGAAGAACAGGCAGTCTTCAGACCTGATGCGGACAACCCCAGAGGTTATGGTTCTGAGAACTCCAAAACAGTAGGTCCAATCAGAGAAGAAGAGATGAAAGGGGATGTAGTCATAGGTCAACTCACGGATCCAATGGGAGACAGAGTTGGGAGTACCCCCATCTGGATCGGAGCTCTGAGGAATTTCTTCATCATCCTGTCCATACCATAGGTTCATAGGTTGATACTAGGCTATCTGCCCTAGGGCATTTACAAGCCTAGCCAGAGTGCATTTGGCTTTTGCCACCCTTCTTAGATTAGTTGACTGTGCCTCTGTATAGTAGGTCACAGAAGATAGCCCATTTAAGGTTAGTTTACCGTGCCACTGTCTAGCAGTGACACAGAAAAGATCCCAGGGGTAAATTTATGATCTCCCATCCAAACGTCAAGATTCTTCTTGAAGAGGGTCATTGAGGGGCTCTGTCTGACATGGATTGTGATTTTGTTCCAGAGTGAGGGGAGCCTCTGGGATATGAATCTGTCCCTCCAGCATGCTCTATTTATTTCTGTGCTGAAGTTTAAGTCAGTGGAGCATGTAGTTCTGATGGATTTGGATTTCTTGAGGTGGAGCATGTCCATTAATTCAGGGTTGGACATGGCTTTATACATCAGGCACAGATCGCCTCTGAGTAGGCGGTAAGCAACTGAGTAGAGCTGGAGTTTCTTTAGCCTAACTGCGTAGGGCATCTGTTTGAGTCCCTTGATCCTCTTGGTGAGGTACTTTTGGGGTCTTTCTAGTTGTAGCAGGTGTCGGGTAAGGTAAATCCCAAATGGGGCATTGTATTCAATTATGGGCCTGATGAGTGATGAGTAGAGGGGCACAATGACCTCTCTTGATCTAGATGTGAACCCCTTCGTGATAAGGTGGGCTATATAGAATGTCTTTCTAACCACTTTGGCAATGTGATTGTCAAAGGAGAGATTGCAATCTACTTGGGTCCCCAAATCGCTAATTACTTCTTCCGTACTTAATGGATTACCACCTATGTTGTAATTTGTGGGCACTTTGTTTTTCCCAAAGGGGATGACTATGCACTTTTTGGCATTTAGCTTTAGGCCATGGCTCTGCAACCAGTTATCCGTCTCTGTGAGACCTTTCTGGAAGATGCTTGTGTCAGCCGGCGAGTCGATTATGGCCCCCAGTTTGCAGTCATCTGCAAACTTTGTCAGCCATAGTCCTCCTATGTTAGCCTGTACCTCAGAGAAATATATACCGAACAAGAGAGGTCCCAGGACTGAGCCTTGTGGGATGCCACTTGTAACTGGTTTAGAGTCTGACATGGCACCTGCCATTCTGACCATGTGGGTTCTATCCCCAAGCCAGTTTGCAACCCATCTTGTGACATAGGGGTTGATATTTAAGCTGGTGAGCTTATTTATGATGCCTGAGTGGGGTATTTTGTCAAAGGCTTTTGCAAGATCAAGGTAGGCTGTGTGGACTACCTTCCCTTCATCTATGGCCTTGGTGACTGTTTCAAAGAAATTGACCAGGTTCAAGAGGCAAGATCTGCCCTTGACAAAGCCGAATTGGGTAGGATCCAGTGTTTGGAGGTTCCCAATGTCTTTGTTTATGAGTTCCATGATGATACGCTCCATAGCTTTGCAGACCAGACTAGTTAGGCTTATAGGGCGATAGTTTCCGGGGTCCGTTGTGGCACTACCTTTATGGAGTGGGACCACTGTTGCTGTATGCCATTATTTGGGTACATATCCTGTTGTAAGGCTGAGACTGAACAGTAATTTTAAGTGAGGGTTCAGTTCTTCTTGGAGCTCATGTAAAACGCAGCCCGGGACACTATCCAGTCCCACTGATGCTGTGTTTTTTGCTTTGGAGAGGGCAGCTCTCACCTGTGCAGCTGTGATGTCAGGGAGGCTACACTCTGTTGGGATAGTCATTTACTCATTTGGGGGGAGGGGGGGAGTTTGCACTGAACCTGTCTGCCAGGATGTTGGCAATGTCTGTGGGTTCAGTGTATTTTTTGACATTTTGCACTAACTCAGAGCATATCTGGGAGTTTCCACCCAGGTTTCTGACATAACTAAAGAAAGCCTTGTGATTATCTTTTGTGTCTTGTGCAATTTTTCTTTCGAAGCTAGCCTTAGATGATTTTATGAGGGATTGCAGTTTCTTGCTAGTACTGATCAGAGTTGCCTTCCCTTTCAGGGATTTTGCTCTATCATGTAGTAACTTCCTCCTTCTGTTGTACAGCTTATTTATGGCTGGGGTCCACCAGAGAGGTCTCCTGCCTTTGGAGGAGTTTGTCTTGGTTTTATTTGGGATAGCACGATCCATGCATTCCTGTAGGTATCCATTGAATGCGTTTGTAAAGGATTCTTCAGTTTGGGCTGTATTTTCCACTGGCCCTGGGGCTTTGAAGGATTCCATCTCGGTTTTGAGAAGTGGGAAGTTTGCTTTTGAGAAGTTTTTGACCGTGGTTTCCTTTGCTGGGGGTGGGGACGGGATATGGATGTCGATAGTGATTAATTTATGGTCAGATCTTACCAATGAGGGGTATACTTCTGGTATGGAACATAGAGCCCCCATGTTGGTGATGATCAGGTCCAATATGTTTTCCCCTCTTGTGGGAGTGGTGACCAGTTGTTCCATAGCATTTGAGTTTATAAATTCTAGGAACTGTTGGGCTAGGGTGTTGGTGCTTGAGTAGTGCTCCCAGTCTATGTTTGGGTAGTTAAAGTCACCCAATATAATGGTGTTTGGAGAGACCTTCATATTCTCCAGTGTCTTCAGGAAAGCCGAGTGGGGTTCCTGAGTTTGGGAGGGTGGTCTGTAGCAGGCTACAAACTGGAAGGCAGTTTTGCCCACTGTTAAAGGGGTTAGTCCAGCCTTGGACAAACTCCTGGAAGTCCTGAGAAAAGAGGTTAAGGATAGAAGTCTTGAATGTTTACAGGGGGATTTCTCTAAGAAGGGAGAAGGGAGCCAAGACATTACCACATCCGTCAGGGAAAGAGGTGATGATATCCAAGTTGATTTTGATTTCAAAGTAGAGGGATTCGAAGTGCTTGGATCCAATTTTTTTGATATTTTTGCAGGAGGCTCCAAGGAAGCAGCCAAAGAAGACGTGGGATCGGAAGACCTCTTAAGAGAGTTTTTATCTTTGGGAGTCAAGTTGGGCTTCCCCTTGTCAGTTTTCTTTGAGAGGGTTGAGTCCCAGCTAAAGCAGAAGAAGAAGTGGAAAGGAGAAGACCCTTTAATACAAGCTTATTTCTCCTGTCTGTGAGTGCCCTGGAGTTTAAACCAATCCATACTGAGCAGTCTGCATCTAAATGTACAGCTTCTAAACAGTATACACATTCCATGTGGGCACCTGAATTTGGTAGTTTTATTCCTACAGGTGATGCATTTTTTGAAGCCTGTAGGTTTATCAGCCATGCTAAGTGCAAAGCTACAGAAAGACAATAACCTACAAAAAATATATCTTTTAAATAAGTAAAGACAGAAAAAGGAAGCTACCAACAATGCAAGAAATACCCTAAAAGGGGAGTAGAAGAAAAAATGATAGCAAAGTACCAGCAATGATACTAAAGAGAAGTACCAAGAAATTGGTAACAACTGCACAGAAAATCATGATAAGGGGAAAAACAATGAACAAGGGAGGTAGATGACAGAGAGAAATCAGAAGGACTAATATAAATAGAAAAAATTTAAGGAAAACTAACTATTTCTACTATGAATTCACCCAAAAGCTTGACAGCGAGAGGATCCACATCTGTAGATAAGGGTGGCAAATGAGATCTGAGTTATGTTAGTTTGGGGGGGACATTATGGGTAAAGGGAGAAGCTCGAGAGTTTGGATCTGAGGATCTGGTAGAAACAGCTGAGTTGGATCCAAGTCAGATCTGAGACCTATCAGTTGAGGAATGAATGAAAATGACAACATCAGATCCCTGTTTTTAAATAATCTAAAGGGTTTGTGAACATTTTCAAGATTGTCCTAACAAATTAGTGATATTTTATGTGGCTGGATTTGTTGTTCATACATGCAACTAATTTAACCATTTAACAAAGGATTAGGGCAAAGACAGCTGGAGTCATATCAACCAATCTAGACAGACTCTTATGCTAAACAGGGATAAAGCCTCAGATACAGTGAAGCACTTCTGCAGAACAACATATCGGGCAATGCAAAATCCCATTCAATCAACCCAGCAGCTTTTCACCCCCCCCTCCCCCCCCCGCGAGTTAAGAGGTTAAATTAAGATGAGATTTCCACTGCAACTTTATTTAAGAACTTGCAGATCCGATTAAGTCTTACAGACAAAAGCTCTTATCAATAAAAAAGGGTTTTATAAAACCCCAGCAGCTTTTTATTTTCAGTATATAGGATTTATCAGTAATTCTGGTTAGCTTAGATTATTTTCAGACCACTAGCACCACAACCTACAGTGACCCAATAGCAGGCTCTTCTCCAGCTGTGTCATATTTTAAAGTACAAACTGTCTTTATTTTTATAATTAGCTTGAAATTAGCTTAATGTGTGATAGATATCTGACTCCCTTTCTATGGCAGATTCTCCACGGTACCACTGATAAAAGTCAATGCAACTTATGAATAAGGCTGTGCATGGGAATACATGCATTTGAGAGAAAGACCTTTCCTCGATCCGGCGTAACAACCACCGGAAATGTCGAATCTCCCTCTGATGAACAGTTGGAAGGTCGAACAAAACACCAAATTCGACAATTCCGATCACTCTACCACCTAAACAAGTGCTACCATGGGTCAAAAAGGGGGGATATTTTGCAATTTGATTATACTGTTTTCGCAGTTATGCAAATTCGCTGAACTGCAGTCAAGTATTTTCCGATCGGCCTTCTGCCATTCTCTCAAATGCATGTGTACCCTGTGCATGCACAGACATAAATGAAGAAAGAAAGAAAGTTACTGGTATACAAATATGCTGAATGCATTTCAATGTAACTTAAATTGTGACTACCGCCCATTTGTAAAAGTAAAAAAAGACCCTTTTTTCCAAGGTGGGATATATGAAACTGAGCTTTTTTAAATCTTTGTGTTTTTCAAGGAGTTAAACAACCTAATAAAAACAGTGATGTCACAGATAAGTGGTTTTATCAGGTTTTATACTAGTGTTTTTCATTGCTTAGACCTCCTTTCTTCAAAAATCATGTCTAATTTATACTAATGCATACTTTGCATGTATGCATGTATGTACATATATCCAAGTCTAATTTATAGGAATTAAAAGTTATGTACTTACCATAATTAGGCATACGGGTTGTTCATTTTCATTCTTTGTCAACATATGTGTTCAGATCTGACCCTCGGATCCAACTTGACCACATATTCAAGACTTCGGATCCAGCTCTCAAACTCCTTCCTCTGCCCATAATGCTCTATGCCATCCCCGTTGCTTCATATTGGCTTTGTTGTTATATATCCCTACAGTTAAACAGAGACAGGTACAGCTTGATAGAAAAGACAGCGCTCAAATGCAGAACTGTAGGTTCTCAATACAGTACAATAGGTCTCTCCAGAAAAAATGGATGGGGGATGGATAGGAGGAAAGTTGAGGAACAATGAAAATGGACAACACAGATGCCTAGTTATGGTAATTACATACATTTTAAATCTGATGTTGTCCTTTCCATTCTTCCTCAATGCATGGAACAGACTCCCTAGCTATGCTGATCTTTGGTGGCCTTCATGTAAGGATATTCTGGAGCATCTCCAAACAAAAGGCAACTCTGTTTCCAGAACTAATACCCAATTTGTAATGAGTAAGAATGGTATGAGTATTGGACCATGTAGCTGCAGCACAAATATGGTCAATAGATGTCCTTGACCAAAAGGCAAATGATGTAGCCATGGATCTGATTGAATGAGCTTCAGGAGGTTTAGATAATGTCATGCATTTCTGAGAATAATTCCAAGAAATACAGTCTGTTACACATTTGGCTAGAATGACTTTAGCGACTGGACAACCAAGCCTTTTTGGTGAAAAAAAAAACAGAGTTAATCTGATTTACTAATTGTTTTATCCTGTGACGATAAAACTGTAGTTGTCTGTGCACATCATGGAGATGCAGCATGTACTCTCCTTTATTTGACAAATTTAGAAGTAAAACTGGTAAATGAATGGATTGGGTAATGTTATTTGAGAATATGCTTTAGGTAAAAAAGAAGGGTTATTCCATAAGGAAACCCTATCCTTATGAAAAATGATGTAAGGAGTTTTTGAAGAAAGAGTCTGGAGTTCAGATATTCTCTTTGCAAAAGTTACAGCTGCTAAAAAGACTGTTTTTCATGACAGGAATTTCGAATCAGATTTAACTGATGGTTCAAAAGGTTTTTGTGGTAGACCTTGTAGCTTAACTGTTAGATCCCAAGATGGTGAGGGATCCTTTATTGGAAGCCTTAGAAGAAAAATACCTTTCAGGAAGGCTTTGCATAATTTAGACAAAGCCAGGAAAAAATGTTAGTTCCCTGTGTGAAAATTAGAAACTGCTGCAACTGATGTTTAATTGTAGGAAAACTAGCTTTTTCTTCAAAAAGAGTTTCAATAACTGCAGAATTACACAGACTTGGGCAGAAGAAGGGTCAGTTTCCTTAGTCAAAGCCCATAGGGAGAATCTTTCCATTTGCTTTTGTATACTTTTTTGGTAGATTCTTTTTGTGAAGCCAAATAATGTCACTTACAGGGGAAGAGAGCCTGGGCTGTCTAACTATTACTGGAAGTGCAGAAACCATGCAGTTAGTCTGAGGTCATGTATATTGGGATGTTGGATCCCTGATGGATGAGAAAGAAGATCCAGAGTTGGCTTCAGTATCCATAGAGGATAACAAAGGTGAGACTGTAGGAACAGGAGCCATACTTGCCAAGGCCAGAAAGGGACAATGAGGATTACTGAGCTCTTCAGCCGACTTGCTTTCTGTAGAAATTTGGGAATCATGGGAAGAGGAGGGTAAGCATAAAGGAGACCCAAGGGCCAAGTGTGGACTAGAGATCTCTCAGTGACTCCTCCCAAGGGGGGGGGATAAGAGTGAAGTACCTGTGCACTTGTTGTTGTGGGGTGTGGCAAACAGGTCACAGCAAAGTTGGCCCCAATGATGGATGATCATCTCCGCCAGAGATTGATTGAAAGAGACCACTCTTGAGACATCAAAATGGACCTGCTTAGTTTGTCTGCTAGTACATTGATTTTCCCCAGAATGAGCATTGCAATTAGAAATTGTCTGGTGAGATTGCCCATTCCCATAATCTCATAGCTTCTCTGCAAAGGGGATAAGATCAAGTTCTTCCTTGTTTGTTGATGTACTGAACTACAGACATATCAGTTTGAATTGCAATAGTCCCTAAGGGGAGAGCATCTTGAAAAGCCGGCAATGTGAGTAGGACTGCTCTCATCTCTAGAACATTAATATGCAAATTGGTATCTTTGGGGACACACATGTCTTGGACCATTCTTCCCAAGAAATATCCCATCTCCATTCCAGTTCAGAAGTGCCCATGGTCACTGTGGCCATCGGAGTTGGTAGAATAAAAGGTGTGCCTAGATGAAGATCATACAATTGGATTCATCAGTGGATTTGTTGTTTGCAAATTGGAGTAAGCTTGACTAGAAAAGATAGGGGCTGATGCAGAATGGACCACTCTGCAGCTAGAGTCCATTGGAGAACACGCATTAAGAAATGTACCAAAGGAAGTAGTACTATGGCTGGTGCCATGGAACCTAGTGCTTGAAGTAATGACCTTGCTGAAGGAGATGGATTGGAAATGAGAAAATGAACCTGGCTTCTGATAATGAAAATGTGATGAGGAGGTAGAGATGATACTTATCTAATCATATCCAGAACTGTACCAATGAACTCCAGGCTCTGGACTGGTAATAGGTTTGACTTGGTATGCTTTATTGTTATACCCAATGACTTGCAAATCAGGAGCAAATAGTCCCTGGCATGCAGAAGGAGATGCTTGGAGGGGGTGGCGAGGTGCCAGTTGCCTAGATATGGAAACACACAGAATCATTTTAGTCTCAAGTGAGCTGCTACCACTGCCATGCATTTGGTAAACACCCTGGGGACTGTAGTGAGTCCAATGGCAGGGCTCTGGATTGGTAACAACTGTCTCCCAGCTGAAAGTGTAAATGTCTGATGGCTCTAGTGTCTATTTTGATATGATAGTATGCACACTGAGGATCTACTAAGCACATCCAATCATCCTTGTGAAGAAAAGGTAGGATGGATTGTACCATGACCATATGGAACTTTGACTTCTTCACATATTGATTCAAACTGCTTAGATCCAAAATGGGTCTGAGGTCACCTGTTTTCTTTGGCACTAAAAAAAAAGAGTGAAGAAGTTCTGAATCCTATTTTTTCTGGTGGGATCTTTTGGATGACTCTTTTTTTCTAGCAGCTTTTGGATTTCTTGTGCTGCTGACTTCCTTTGACTGGGTGGAATGTTGGGAAGCTTCTTACTTTTGTGGGATGGGCGAAGGAAAAATATTATGTAATAACCTCTGGATATTATTCTTGGCACCTGTCAGTCTTGTGTTATATTTGTCCAGGTGTCTGAGTGCAAGAACAATTGACCCCTGACTGCCTCCAGAGTGGAACAGCCGGGTATCACTTCAGGAGCACTGAAAAGGCCTGTCTGGAAAAGAATCCATGAAGCCCTGATTCTACAGACCTCCTCTGCCTATACGGCAATGACTTCCATTAGAATTTCCTCATCTGTCTCTCGATGAGTAATCACCACATGAATCTTGGAAAGGTCCCTCAGATTTTTGGAACTACATCTTCTTACTGCCTCTCTGATTCCTGAGAAAGTTTCATTGAGGCATAGAAAACTTGATTCCCACTGCAGGCAGAGTTTTTCCATCTTGTTCGCTTTAGATAAGCATCAATTTTACTTATGGCCTAAAGAAGGAACTACTATTGAATGGGGCACTGATAAAGGATATCTTAAAAGGCTCTGCAAAGTTGCATAACTGCATCCAGGCATGTCTCCTTATGGCAATGCCTGATCCAGCTGCTCATGAAGTACCTTCACTTGCATGAGACATCAACCTCTTTGAAGCGTTTGACATGGATAAGAGAGGATGTTCTTTTGAAGTCCTCTGCAGACATGGACTCCGACAGAGTATTTGATAGTTCTTTGGTCAAATCTCTTTGAAGCCTGTAAAGTGTGCCAGGTAGTTTAGTGACTTCAGGGCAAATTTTGCTGAGGCAAAGTCTCACTTTCCAAATCTGTCCAATGCTCTATACTCCCTGTTTGGCAGATGGAAAGAAGAGCTCTGTTCTGCTAGGGGTCTATCTGTTGGCGTGGCTAAAATTTTTGGGGTCTTTTGAGAATCAGTTCGACAGTATCCTGTTCCTTCCAAGCTCTGTGTAAAACCAAATCAATAAGTTCATCTGCCAGGGAAGGGGTAACCCAAGACATAGATGGGCCTGAATCAAAGGCTTCCAAAAATATAGATTCTTCTGGTGAGCAGTTTTGGGAAGACCAACCATTTTTTTGTGTAAGGAGTTCTAAAACATTTTCAAAGGAGATGTCATCAGATGTTGATCTGGGGGACCCCTCTCCTTCATCAAAATGGTAATCTCCATTTGAGTCTCCAGTGGAGAGTCAGTGTGTATCCTTTTGCATGTTGTCTTCAGATGCACCTCTTCTGTGGGGTGTTCAGGTGAGGTGCCAGAACAGAGGGGAAGTTCCTTTACTGAAACTCGTTAGATGCTTATTGGATCTGGCTGTCCCTGTAGAGTAGGTCTGACTGACTCAGAGCTTGAAACCAATGAGAGAAAAGGGGTAGAATCTGAAAAATGAGAGGTCAACGGACCCAGATAAGGTTCATCTCGTGCTCTCAGAGCCAAAACTACCAATGGAAGTAGGTCTTCACCTCCCTCGCATCAGCATATTGAGGGTGGAAATCGATCTGAATAGACCAGGGCCAAGGGTCAGACAGGAAGGGATGGAGCTGACAAAATCAGAGCTGAACCTATCCCCTCAGATCAGACATGACACTTTGTATCTGAGATCCATTCTGACCTCAGGGTATTGGAGCAGAACTAGCCAGGAAAACAGTCGGAGTAGAGGAAGAAGCTTTCCTCAGATCTGACACTGGACCTCTCAGGGATTTCAGATCCTGGGTTCCAAAACCACTGGATGGATCAGAGAAGGAGTTAAGATGTTTTTTGACATGGTAGGCCTACTCACGGATTTGACAGGAGATGGAGCTGGTAAGACCCCCATCTGGATCTGAGCTCTGAGAAATTTTCACATCATATTATCCACATTCGCTTCTAATAAGCATCTGGAGGACGTACAGGAAGTAGTGGATGGGGGCCTGGAATGCTTCTTTGGAGTCTAAAGCAATGGAGAAAGTAGGGTGGACAAAATAGGATTTATAGCTTATTTTGGGGTAAGACTACTGTACGAAGTACCTGGCTTTGGATTCAAGGACCTAGGATCCAAGGTCTGTACTGTAGGACTTATTGCTATAACTATAGGAGCCAAAGCCTTAGGATCAAATGTCTTTGGATCCGAATGTCGAGTCATTGGATCTGATAGCATCAAATTCAAAGATTTTCTGCTTTCTAACAGCTGCTCCAACAGAGACCTGGGGGACTTCAGAAAGGAGTGCTTCTGATTTTTGGGTAAGTGAAAATTCGATAATACAAAGTAGACCTATATATATATATATATATATATATATATATATATATATATAAATATATGTATATATATATATATATATATATATATATAAAATATATATATATATATATATATATATATAGTGGATATAAAAAGTGTACACACTCCTGTTAAAATGCCAGAAATGCCAGGCTTTTGTGATATAAAAAAATGAGACCACAAGTAATAATTTCAAAACTTTTCCCACCTTTAATGTGACCTATAACCTGTACAATTCAACTGAAAAACAAACAAATCTGTTAGGGGAAAAAATATGAAAAGTAAAAAAACATACAATAAGCTCGTTGAATAAGTGTGCACTCCCTTAATCTAATACTTTGTTCAAGCACCTTTTGATTTAATTACAACATTCAGTCTTTTTGGGTACACACTTGCCATCAGTTAAAGAGACTCTGATTAACCCCAAATAAAGTTCAGCTGTCCTAGTAAGAATTTCCTGACATTTACTCTGTTGCCTGCTACAGAAAAAGCCATGGTTTGCAGAGAGCTTACAAAGCATCAAAGGGATCTAATTGTTGAAAGGTATCAGTCATGAAAAGTGTAGAAAAAAATTTCCACAGCATTGGATATACCATGGAACACAGTGAAGACAGTCATCAAAAAGTGGAGAAAATATGGGACAACAGTGACATTGCAAAGAATTGGACGTTCCTCCAAAACTGATGAAAAGACAAAACAAAAACTGGTCAGGAAGGCTGCCAAGAGACCTACAGCAACACTGAAGGAGCTGCAGGAATTTCTGGCAAGTACTAGTTGTGTACTACATGTGACGACAGTCTCCCGTATTCTTCATATGTCTGGGCTATGGGGTAGGGTTGCAAGATGGAAAGCCTTTTCCTACACAGAAAAACATCCAGGCCCGGCTAAAATTTGCAAAATAATACATCAGATCTCCCAAAAGCATGTGGGAAAATGTGTTATGGTCTGATGAGACCAAGGTTGAACTTTTTGGCCACAATTCCAAAAGGTGCATTTGGTGTAAAAACAACACTTCACATCACCAAAAGAACACCATCCCCATGTTGAAGCATGGTGGTAGCAGTGTCATGCTTTGGGGTTGCTTATCTTCAGCTGGATCTGGGGCTTTAGTTAAGGTGGTGGGAATTATGAACAGTACCAAATATCAGTCACTTTTGGCCCAAAACCTTGAGGCATCTGCTAGAAAGCTGAAGATGAAGAGGAATTTTACCTTTCAACATGACAATGACCCCAAGCATACATCCAAATCAACAAAAGAATGGCTTCACCAGAAGAAAATTAAAGTTTTGGAATGGCCTAGCCATAATTCAGATCTAAATCCAATAGAAAATCTGTGGGGTGACCTGAGGAGGGCTGTGTACAAGAGATGCCCTTGCAATCTAACAAGGAAGAGTGGGCAAATATTGACAAGTCAAGATGTGCCATGCTGATAGACTCCTACCCAAGAAGACTGAATGCTGTAATTAAGTCAAAAGGTGCTTCAACAAAGTATTAGTTTAAGGGTGTGCACACTTATGCAACCAGCTTATTGTATGTTTTTTTATTTTTTATATTTTTCCCCTAATGGATTTGTTTGTTTTTCAATTGAATTGTGCAGGTTATACGTCACATTAAAGGTGGGAAACATTTTGAGATGATTTATTGAAGCTCCTTGTGGGTCTGCAGAGAGGTCCTAGCAGCAGGGAACTCAGAAAAGCGACCACTTTCTGGATTTAAGTATCTTTGCTTTTTTATCACTTGGAATAGCTTCTGTTGCTTACCCTGAACTAGCTTGATCTGTTTTTAACTGTTTGCTGCATTATTTTAAAATCTGCACTTAAAGTTACATTTTAGTCGAATTTGCTCGAAAGTTTGTTGTTTGTTTGTTTAATTTAACTGTGGAGGCTGCCCACTAAAGTGTGATAGCCTGTGTAACTAATTTATCACTGTTCCTGCATTTTCTGTGTGTTTCTACCAAAAAAAAAACAAAAAAATAATCCTTGTTTTCCCGCCTTCCTCGACTAGTTTAGACCAGTTTACAGGCATTGCTGTATTCTGGGCTGTGGTGTAGTTCCTGTGTTGTCCATTACCTTACTTGGATAGAAGGAAGTTTCTTTGCTCACCAGTGGGAGTGGGGAGCCTTGAGCAGCCTACCTGTCCCTGTAGGAAGTGACCTCAGCTGTAGTAATTGGTTGTTTTGGACCATTTCTAGCTCTTTTGTAGTTCACTGTTTAAAATCCGTGTTTGCATGGCTTTGCACGGTTGTGCGCATAGTGCAGCGCCGGTTAAACAAGGTTAAACTTTTTCTGGCTCCGCCAAGTCTGCTCTTCAAATTTTCCCTTAAGGAAGCTCTACTCTTAGTATAACCAGACTACTTACTATATTATAAGCCTAGCACTTGTTCTCAATACTTCTCTATTAAGTAAGCACTCTCGTACTAAGTAAAGCACTACATCTACTTACCACCCCTGTGAATATCCACTTCCCTTAAAGGTACAGCACTCCCTTATACAGTTCTAGCATGTCAAGTGGTAGATTATTGGTGTCGTCTCCAGTTCAGTAGGTCAATCTGGGTATCTTGAGACAATGCTACAATTGTCTCATGTACACAGACAACCCTCTCCTCCTCCCAACAAACACAAATACATGTGAGAGATGCAACTATATAGCCAAACTGGAGGCTGAACTCTCTCAACTTAGGGCTGGCATGACCAGACAGGAGGAGATGGCAACCACACACACAATCCCAGTCCCACATAGACCTACCACAACTGCAAACCAAACACATAAAAACATGAAGACATATTCGGAGGCTCTAATAAAAAACTTACCAAACCAACAGAGGCTCCCAAAGCAGACACCCAAAAATCCATCACCTCAAAACAAAACACATGCAACACATACTTCAATAAATCAGTGTGTCAACCAATCACAGCCCTTAAGGCCAAACTCCTTGCCTGATACACTAGTAATAGGTGACTCTATAGTCAGACACACTGATGTCCCACTGACCAGGCTGAACAAGGGGAAGGTGACTGTGAGCTGTCTATCGGGAGCTAGGATCCGCCACATAACACACGCACTCAAGTCACTCCAAAGCAAGTACAAATATGACTCCGTCATTGTCCATGCTGGTGTGAATGACCTGAGACGTACCTCCCTGGACTACATGAAAAGAGACATAGAGGAGCTCTCCGATTATGTAGCCCAGGCTGGTATGACCCTGACCCTGAGCAGCATCTTGCCCTCACCAAGAATGATACCACAATACAAAGACAAGATGATCAGCTTTAACAATTGGCTCAAGTACTGGTGTCATTCTAAGGGGATCCAATGTCTGTCTGCCTGGAATGACATGTTGGACAAGCCACGCTGCTTCGCAAGGGATGGCTTATACCTGTCACCACTGGGCTTCCGGATATTGGCTAAGGCTCTTGCCAGCCCCATAGTGCCTTTTTTAGGCAAGGCTCAAAAGACAAACCCACCTCCTTAGAAAACAATAACGGAAAAAACTAAGGGTAATGCTGCTCAATGCCAGAAGTCAAAATCTCAAGATGCAGGCACTTGATGCACTCCTCAGCTTGGAGAACATCGACGTCTGTGCAGTAACTGAAACCTGGTTCAAGGCTGCTGAGAGCACCCCAGCGTTACCAGGCTATACCTCGTATCATGCCTTTCGGCCCCAAAACCCGGACCGAACCACAAAGGGAGGGGGAGTGTCCATATTCATCAAGGACACCCACACCTCCAGGTTAGTAGCAACACATGAAGCATCAGAGACCATACAGGTGCAACTAACCATAGGCAAAACTGCTATACAACTGGTAGCAGGTTACAGACCACCCTCCCAATCTCAAGAACTCCACTCAGCCTTCCTGAAGACATTGGAGGATATGAATGTATCACAAAATACCATCATACTGGGAGACTTCAACTACCCAAACATAGATTGGGTACATTATTCTAGCCCTAATACCCTAGCCCAAAGGTTCCTGGAATTCATAAATTCAAATGCACTGGAACAATTAGTCAACTCTCCCACTAGGGGAGATAATATACTAGACCTGATCATCACAAACATGGGGACAAAATGCTCCACACCGGAAGTATACCCCTCACTAGTGAGATCTGACCACAAACTAATCACCCTGGATATACATATCCCACCTCCACCCCCAGCACAAAAGACCACAGTGAAAAACTTCTCAAAAGCAGACTTCACTCTTCTTAAGACTGAGATGGTATCCTTTAAGCCCACTGTGCCAGTGGATACCACATCCCACAATGCCGAATCCTTCACAAATGCTTTCTATGGACATCTCCAAGAATGCATGGATCATGCAATCCGAAACAAATGCAAGTCCCTCTCCACCAAAGGTAAGCATCCTGTCTGGTGGACCTCAGCCATAAACAAATTGTATAACAAAAGAAGGAAGCTACTGCACGTCAGAACAAAATCCCATGAAGGGAAGACATCTCTGATCAACATTAGCAGAAAACTACGTTCTCTCATAAAAACATCCAAGGCCAACTTTGAGAGAAAAATCGCTAAGGACACTAAAGATAACCACAAAGCCTTCTTCAGCTATGTTAGAAACCTGGGCAGAAACCCTCAGATATGCTCAGAGTTGGTTCACAACAATAAAAAATACACTGAACCCACAGATATTGCCAACATTCTGGCTGACAGGTTCAGTGCAAATTTCTCCCCTCCTTCACCCCCAAAAGAAGAAATACTTATCCCAGCTGAATGTAATCTCCCTGTCATCTCATATGTCCAAGTGAGAACCGCCCTAAACAAAGCAAAAAACACAGCATCAATGGGACCTGACGTTATCCCAGGTTGCGTGTTACGTGAACTCCAAGAGGAGCTAAACCCACACATAAAATGCTATTTAACCTTAGCCTTACTTCGGGATATGTACCTGAACACTGGCGTACAGCAACAGTGGTCCCACTCCACAAGGGGGGGTGTCTCTACAGACCCTGGAAACTACCACCCCATAAGCTTAACCAGCCTGGTCTGCAAAGCTATGGAAAGAATCATTATGGAACTCATAAACAGAGACAGAGGGGACCTACAGACACTTGACCCAACCCAGTTCGGCTTTGTAAAGGGCAGATCCTGCCTTTTAAACCTGGTTGACTTTTTCAAAACAGTCACTAGAGCCATTGACGAGGGCAAAGCAGTCCATACAGCATACCTGGACTTGGCTAAGGCCTTCAACACAATACCCCACTCAGGCATCATAGATAAGCTCAACAGCTTAAATGTAAACCCTTATGTCACTAGATGGGTTGCAAACTGGCTAAAGGACAGAACCCATAAATTTAAAATCGCTGGAGCAATGTCAGACTCAAAGCCAGTCACAAGTGGTGTCCCACAGGGATCTGTCCTGGGACCCCTCTTGTTCAGCATTTATTTCTCAGGTGTTAAAGCAAACACGGGAGGGCTGTGGCTGACAAAGTTCGCAGATGACTGCAAACTAGGCGCCATAGTCGATACACCAGCAGACAAACACATCCTACAAAAAGGCCTCACAGAAACGGACAACTGGTGCCGGAGTCACGGCCTTAAACTAAATGCCAAAAAATGTATAGTCATCCCCTTTGGGAAAAACAAAGTACCCACAAATTATCACATAGACAGCAACCCACTGAGTACTGAAAAAGTAATCAGAGACCTGGGGACCCAAGTCGACAGTGACCTCTCATTTGATACCCATGTTGCCAAAGTGGTTAGAAAAACATTCTACCTTGCAAACCTCATCATGAAGGGATTCACATCCAGATCCAAGGATGTCATTGTACCCCTATATTCCTCCCTCATCAGACCCATGATTGAGTACAATGCCCCATTTGGTATGTACCTCACCCAGCATTTGCAACAGCTGGAGAGACCACAAAAGTACCTCACCAAGAGGATCAAGGGTCTCCAACATATGTCTTATTTTGCCAGACTAAAGAAACTTCAGCTCTATTCAGTATCACACCGCCTGCTCAGAGGTGATCTCTGCCTGACGTACAAGGCCATGTCCAATCAGGATCTGATGGACATGCTCCACCTCAAAAAATCCAAGTCCATCAGGACCACGAGAGCTAAAGACTTAAACCTCGGCACAAGTATTAATAGGACATGCTGGAGGAATAGATGCATAACCCAGAGGCTTCCCATGCTTTGGAACAAGATCCCAGTTCATATTAGGCAGAGCCCCTCACTGACTCTCTTCAAGAGAAATCTTGATGAGTGGATGGGAGATCGTAAGTTTACCCCAGGGGTCACATCTGTGTCACTGCTAGACAGGGGCTCAGTAAACTAATTCTATTATATAAGGGGACCTTCACTGTGTCACTACTAGACACAGTATTCTAAATTTATTCTGTACATTTTTGTACCATTTCATGGGGTGGCAAATGCCACATCACTATGGCTAGGCTTACAAATGCCCCAGGGCAGATAGCCTAGTAAAACCTGGCATTTTAACAGGGGTATGTACACCCACTGTATATATATATATATATATATATATATATATATATATATATATATATATATATATATATATATATATATATATATATATATAGATGCATGTTTGTGTATAAACACAGGTTCCAATATGTTAGAACTGTTAGAACTTTTGCATGATATTGAAACATACTCCTGTTTCCAAGAATGAAATCAATATAGCATATCGCAGGATTGATTTGTGTTTGGAAGAATATGTATTAAACCAATGAATTGATGTTATACCTATCACTTCTTATCCAACCCTAACCCAGTTATACCAGCAATTTTCGTCATCCAGAAAATTCATAAAGGGATACTCTGTCCCCCTTTCAGGCCTATTGTCTCAGCAACAAGTTCCAAGATGTACCTGCTAGCTGTTTTGGTCGACAGATGGATTAAACATGTGTATGATGTAATACCACATTTAATGAAGGACTCCTGGGACTTTTTGGGACACTTAAAAATCATATTTGGAAAGAAATTCTTGTATTTGTGATTGTAGATGTCAGAGATGTGTTCACTGTTATTCCTAAGAATGAAGGGCTACAATACTTTCATCAAAGTTTGATTCAATGCTCCACCCTCTCAGATCATGGAACTGATGGCTCTTGTTTTAGAACACAATTACATTTATTTTGAGGCAGAGTTTTTCCAGCATTTTAGAAGTGTTGTTATGGGAGCATTTTATGCTCCTGCTTTTGCCAGTATGGTACTGTTGGCCTGGGAAAAACAGTTTGCATTCAGGAGTTCATTTGCCAAACAATTAAATCTGTACACTTTTTAGATGATATATTTATTTTATGGAATGGTGAGGTCAATGAAATTCATACCTTTGCATAATACCTGAATAACACCACAGAATTTTTGAAATTTACTTATTGTTGGAGCCGATACAAGATTATTTAGATAAACTCATTTCCCATACCAATAATGGTTTCAAATCCAATATTTTTAGGAAGCACACATTTTGTGACTTTTACTTACACTTTACTGGTTGCCACTCTATCTAGCAGAAAAAGAGTTTAGTGAAGGGACAAGCCATCAGGGTGGCATGTATGACATCTCTAAAGGACAAAGTGCTGGTCGAGTTACTAAAGTTAAGGGAAATGTTTTTAGCAAGGGATACCCTGGTCAATTACTAGATAGTTTGCTATTATAAGTATACAATGAATGGGAGAAAAGTACCAACTCCTTTTAGGAGCTGGGTTATTTGTACCTACAAAAACTATGGAACAGAAATATGAAAGGGCACTAATAGTGGAACACGATCAGTTCTCCAAAGAGATTAAAGATATCATAAAAAGAAACTGGTGCATTTATAAACCAATTCTGAATTATTCCAAATGGTAGGGTCTGAACATACCTTCATTGCTAAAACAGCACCCAATTTCAAGAGACTATTGGAGAACAAACAGGGAAGGAACTGTGAGCAGTGTACCTACAATACAAAGAATCAGAACTTGGTGTTAGGTGACACGTTGAACAGTAGACTCACACTTCAAGATGGCAATTATACCACCCAAAAAGAGTTATATCTGGCGTATTGTGTAGAATGTTTAGCATTCTATGTTGGCAAAACTGAGTGTGCCCTAAATACACACATTTATGAACATACATATGATACTGCCAGCAAAAATGAAAATAGTGCCCTGTATAAGCATTACAATGTTTAGTGTAAAGGATTTAATAAGTTTGGTTTTAGGATCCTGGAAAAAAATTAAATTGCAACCAAGAGTGGGGATTGGCAGACTTTTTTTTTTAAAGTAATGGAAATGAAGTGTCAATTTAGACTGAGAGCAATATCCACCCCCCCCCCCCCCCCCCCGGGATGAATGAGAATGTGTCTATTGCTCCTGACCTGAATACAAAAGCTAATAAACTATAGATTGGTATTTAAATTACTATTGGATTGTATATTTCAGTAATAGGATGGAATTTCTTTTGTGATAGCTGGTTCTTTTACCATGGCTCTTTAAGAGAGAAACAGGTTTAATTAATTTGTTAACTAACAGCCAATGAAATATTTGCTCAGTTAGTATATAATGCTCCTGTGTTGGTATGCAGTTATTCTAATGAAGTCTTTTTTTCTGGGACAAAATCGCTTAATGTTTTTAACATTGTAATATTAAACTGATTTTAAAACCATCTGTTGACCCTCTGTTGCATTCATTTTCATAATTTTTAAGTGTATCTGGTTGACACTGCACTATTTCTGCAGAAAATGATTATTCACTGTGCACCAGGTAGAAATGAAACAAATTTATCCCAGCAATTGGGAATGTCAAGAGGCAGGTGTGAGATTCAGGCTGCTGTGTCCAGTTGTCTTCAAACTGTTTTTCCTGGAGATGCAAAGTCATGTTTTGATGCAGAACATGCTAAGGAGGAAATAAAAAAAAACTTTATCAAAAAGTGAGTCAGCTAATAGAAAGAGATTCTGCTTTTCATTCTTGTGACAGGAAGGTACATAGCAAGGCTTTGTAAGTTAAACCTTTTTCAATGTTCCCAAAGGAAAATGTTTGAGAAACAGAAAAAAGTAGAGGAGTTGACTAAAAGAATCAGCAGTACTTTGGACTTCAACCAGAGTCTGGTGACGGAAGAAGAACAGCGACTCTGAAATTAGTGAATAAATGGAATACTATAAAGCATCTTATCATATTTGTGAAATATGGTTTTGCAAGAAAAAGTGGCTGAAAAACACTGGACTTTTATTGACTTTGTTAAACTTGTGAGTGGACTATAAAAGCATATACCCAACTTTACATCATTAATGTTTAGAAGGACACCAAAAGGGGGAACCTAATTGTAAATACAAATTTTTGTAGTTATTAGTGTTTGTGCAAAACATTTCATGAAATAAAACTGCATGTTATATACAGTAAAACAATTTTGTCTGGTGTGTAGTCAAGGGTATTTTAAATGTGGGGGTGACTTTTCAGCAACTGTTGTATGTAAATAAGTACTTTTCAATCATAAGAAATAACGGTTTTACAGTATAATGAAGAAATAAGGATGGACAAAAGCAAGTTTAATGCTCATAAGCTGTGATCTTGGGCTGCTGGGGTGGGGGTGAGGTGTAAATGTGCACTGATTATATTATATGTAGAATTAGGATATTTTCTCTTTTTATTTTCCAGGTGTGAATATCTAGATTACTGCATTTGGCTTAAGCTGTAAACAACTGTTTTTGTAAGCACATATGCTTTAAACATAACAGCCAGCAATATGAGGCTTCTAAAGTTCTTAGTTTAATCTGTAGACCACAATGTAGTATCATAGAATCATAGAAGGCTACTAGGCTATTGGCCCTGAGGCACTTATAAGCCTAGCCAAGAGTTTAGCCCATGTTTAGACAAATCAGCAGGGACATGGGTGGAATCCCATGGGTATATTTTCTGTTTCCCATCCAGTTATCCAGGTTGCGCTTAAAAAGGGCTAAAGAGGTACACTGTTTGATATGGAGAGAGAGTCTATTCCATAGATGAGGGAGTCTCTGGGACACAAATCTGTCCCACCAACAAGTCTTGTTGATGTCACAGACCAGGTTGAGGCAGCATGTGCGGCCTTGAGTGGAACTTGACTTGCGGATATGCAGCAGTCCCATCAAGGTGGGTCCGTGAACACCTTGTATGCCAGACAGAGGTCACCTCTGAGAAGTCTGTATGAAACTGAGTACAGAGATAGGGCTTTTAGCCTATCTGTATATGGCAGATATTTAAGCCCCTGGATTCTCCTGGTGAGGAACCTCTGTGATCTCTCCAGCTGCTGCATGTGCTTTGTAAGGTACATTCCGAAAGGGGCATTGTACTCGATAATGGGTGTTATAAGGGAAGAATTCAGAGATATTATGACGTCCTTGACCCTGGATGAGATACCCTTACTTATGAGGTGGGCCAAGTAGAAGGCTTTCCATACAAAGGAAGCAACATGGTGGTCCAAAGTCAGGTTACTATCTACCTGGGTGCCCAAATCCCTCACGACTGATTGAGTGCTTAGGACGTTGTTATTAATGTGATGATTTGTGGGGACGTCACTCTCCCCAAAGGGGATGAAACAGTGTAAAACAATTTCATAAAGAGGTTAAACAATTTCAGACGCTGGCTGGATTTATTTGGTACCATTTTTGTAGATACTATCATTGTATGTGATTCCTTGTTGGTGAGTTCACCAGGGATTAATGCTATGTGAGCTTTTTGGATTTACTAGTTTCAGCTGCACGGACACACACCACTATTTTCCAAGTAATTGAAATGACTTAGAGGGACTGACAAAAGGTAAAGTATTGCAGAATAAGGAGAATCTCACAGAACAAGAGGAGAAACAAATGCAGAGTGCTAAAGAGAAAATAAGATAGCATCTTCATAATATGCATGATTTTAGAAAGACTGTAGTTAAGCAACTACTTTTTGATAACAACTTCAGAGCACAAAAACTTTTAGCACAATGATTTAGGTAACAGAACGCTGAAAGAGTTGTTGCCAAACTTAGGAAATCTATAACAAGAAAAATAACTAGAGATCCTCTAGACATTTTAGAGATATTCTGTAAATTTTATGAAAATTTGTATAGTATAAAGCAGAGAAATGTGGAAATCAAGAAAGAGTATAAATGGAAATATTTATGAAAAACTTAATTATGCCAAGGTTAAAGGTAGATGAGGCTCAGAAACTAACAACTAAGAGATAATGAGACAGAAACAGTGCTGTATAATCAATCTTCAGGAAGGTCTCCAGGAACAGATGACATTCCCATGGAAGTTTGGAAATTAGGTGTGAAGAAAGTGATAAAGATCTGGATGATTTTGTTTAGCAGTATTTGAAAAGGAGGGGAAGCAACAACTTCTTGGAAGAAAGCTGTTGTGACTGTATTACCTAAAGATGACAAAGATCCTTCAGACCCAGCTTCATATAGACCCATTTCAATTTTAAAACACACTTGTAAAGTGTTCTATGTTTTTACTAGCTGAAAGAATGGCAAAGATGGCTTTGTGGAGGGGGCAAATATTTGACAACATTAAAAGAACAATGATGATCCAGAGGGATGCAACATGTAAAGAAATCTCTCTGTTGTTGGTGGGTCTTAATACAAGGGAAAGCATTTGACAGAGTAAGTTTGGATATTATGAGTAGAGCAATGGAACCATTTACATTCCCTGACCCAATAATAAGGTTAGTTAGAAGGATATATGAAGGATCCGAGCCAAAAATTAAAGTGGGAGGTTTCCTCTCAGATAAGATATATTTCAGCATATTAACCAGGCAGGGATGTCCCCTTTCACCTTTGTATTTGCTTTACATTTAGAGCCATTGGCAAAGAAAATAAGGGACTCAGAAATACCAGGATATAATTGGTATGGTAGTCAAGATAAGTTGGCTTTATTTACAGATAACATTATTTTGTACCTGATAAATCCAGAAAAGGACATCTACATGTTGTGAAATGTTTTGAGACACTTTCAGATCTTTTTGCAATATAAAAGTAATGAAGATTGAACAAAGGGGTCTATATCATATGATCGAAGTTCCAAAACTTCGAATCATTAAAGGACGAACTTTAATGACCGAAGTCTCGGAATTTCGAACACACACATAAAAAAAAAAAAAACAAAAAAAAAACATGCTCTATGCAGGGGGGGAAGCCCCCCTGTACCCCCAGACACCTGCTACTTAAATATACCAACTCCGGGATTGCACTACAGTGCAGTAAAAGGAAATCTTCCCTTTCTGCACTCTGTGGTGATCTCCGTTATATGATTCAAGGTTTCACCACTTTGATCATTAAAGTTAGTTCTTTAATTATTCAAAGTTGTAAGACTTTGATCATATGATAGGAACCCAAACAAAGACTGTAGCCACTCATGAACTACTTCACCAATACCCATACTTGTGGGGAGATGATAAGATGATGTATTTAGGATTATGGATTAAAAAGGCTTCTGGTATGGTGGCTAAGGATATCTGGGAAGAGACTAAACAAAAGATATTACAACAATTGAGAAACTGGAAGCTCTTATCTATGGATATGGATAGTAAGATACAAGCACTGAAAATGTTTTTAGTCCCGTTATTCTTGTATATGGGTCAGGTATACTTTTATCAACCAGATGAGAAGTTGTGGATAACAAATAATAAATAATTGAAGGAATTTATCTAGGAGGGAAAGATGTCAAGAGTTAAGTGGGATAACTTGATCCTTCCAATAGAACAAGGTAGCTTAAATTTACCTGATTTAAAGGGATATTTTAGAGCTATGCAGTTAAGGCTCATATACTTAACACAAGCAGGAGGTTATAATTTAAAGTGGAAAAGGATGATGATGAAGCAAGGGGGGAGTTTAAGAAATATATATAGAGAGAGTGGGATTTTGGATGCAGATCCTTAAGGAGAATAATAACAGCTATACATAATATTATATCCATAAAGTAGCAGAAAGCATGCTAACAAATAAGCAATATGAGAATAGAAAAAGATTATTTTGCCAGTAGGGACCAGTGCAAGTAGGGGGAAGAGAAAATAGGCATGAATGGGCTGAAATTTACTGGAGAAACCTGTCAAATGATCCAAGATATTGGGAGCAAATAACTCAAGCAGGAAAGGTAATAGAGTGGGATGAGGCCAAGAAGATATTTAGATTGCAGGCTATAGACTGCCTTCCCTACCAGCACTTGAAATCGGAGTATAGGCAAACAGAAAGGAATAGGGGAATTTTAAGTGAAAGACCTGCTCTGGTAGAGTTTTTAATAGAATCTAGAACAGAAGCAGCTATTAAAAAGGGCTAATTATTAGGATACATAAAATATTGCATGATAACTATAAGAATCAGCCAGAGGAGGTTAGAAAAATTGGGAAGAAGGACTGTAAAAGCAATTTACAACAGAAAATGGAAGGGTGGGTCTATGTTCAGCTATCAAATGAAACTTGCATCGAACTCCTGAACATTGAACCCTATGCATCGCTCATTCATTTCAGCAAAGGGGAAAGTAACTTCTTGCCCAACACTTCTCCGTCTTTAAGGATTAAGGGAAGGAAGGAATTCAGAAATGTTTTGTAATGTTGGAGTGATGATAGTTGCAAAGAAAATATATGTGATATGAATTGTATTTAAATGTTAAAATGGTTAGCTTACTTTTCTGTTAATATATGTTTGCCTATGTCTTGAGTGATAATTTAATAAATGTGCTTAATAAATTATGAGGGGCTGTGCTCAAAAGACAAAAAAAAAACCTCCTCCATCAGTCACAACAAGCAACTCAGGGTAGTAATCAAGTCCGCCAAAGGCAACTTTGAAACAAAACAGTCTCCCAGGTTAAGGATAACCATAAGGCATTTTTCAGTTATGCATGTGACCTTAAAGGGAGCACCCAACAGTGTGCTGAACTAATAGTAAATGGAATTTATAATATCGAAGTGGGGGACACAGCAAGGTAGCTGGCCAATACATTTAGCTCCAGTTTCACCCCACTATTACCTCCATTTCCCTTCCAGGAAATAACCTCTACCATTTCTCCCCAACTATCACTTAATTGATTACTCACTGCACTCTCCAGAATTAAAACACGGTATCAGTGGGTTTTGATAATATCACAGGATGCCTCCTAAATAGTTTGAAACATGACCTGTCAGGCCCACTGAAATTTCTATTCAACCACAGCTTCCAGACATACTTTGTCCCTATGGAATGGAGGACTACAACAGTCATCCCTCTACACAAATGCAGACTATTAACAGACCAACAGAACTACAGACCCATAAGTTTGATTAGTCTTATATGCAAGGTCATGGAAAGAATGATTGTGGACCTGATATAAAAATATGTAAGAAATCTTCAAAGACTGGATCCATTCCACTTTGGTTTCATCAAAGGCAGGTCATGCTTACTAAATTTAGTGACTTGATGGACGTCTTAAAGAAGGTCACTAGAGTCATGTATGACGGCAAAATGGTACATACTGCCTACCATGATCTAGCAAAAGCAACTGACACAATATCTCATTCAGAGTATTATAGTTAATTCACAAATTTAGGCATAAATCTCTATGTCACCCAATGGATAGCTACATGTTTCACAGGCAGTACAAATGAAGTTAGTGTGGAGGAAATCTGTCTCTACAAAGAGGCCTGTTACTAGTGGTGTCCCACAGGGCTCAGTACTGGAACATCTCCTATTTGGAATATACTTCTCTGAAGTCAAGGCAAATATAGAAGGCCTTTGATTGACCAAATTTGCTGATGACTGCAATTTGGGTGCAATCATTGAATACTCCAAACATGTAGATATTCTCCAGGAGGGTCTGATACAGACAAGCAACTGATGCCAGAGCCATGGCCTAAAACTAAATGCAAAAATTACATACCTATACTCTTTGGGAAGATGACCACCCTTGCAAATTACAACATTGATCACACTCCCCTAAGAGGAAAACTAGTAGTAAGGGACTTGGGAACTCAGGCTGACAGTAACCTGAACTTTGATCACCATGTGTCCATGGTAGCAAGAATATCACTCTATGTGGTGCAACTTATAAGAAATTGCATTGGCATTCAGGTCTAAGGAGATCAAAGTCCCACTATACTCATCCCACATTAGACTAATAATCAAGTACAATTCACATGTACCTGACCAGGCATTTGCAACAGGATGTAAATAATATGTCCTATATGGACTGCCTCAAAGTCTTGTCCTTGTACTCTGTCTCCTACAGACTACTGGGAGGATCTATGCTTAACCTACAAGGCATTCTCTGATCCACCCTTGATGGATCTGCTTCACATTTGCAAAACAAACAGCACTAGAATTACCCAATCTAAGGATCCAAACCTCATCTGTGATGTAAACAAAACATGTTGGATAGACAGGTATGTGTCTCATAGATTACCCTCTTCTCTGGCACAGACTCTCCATTCAAATGAAAAAGAGCTCTTCCATAAACCTATTCAAATGCAATTTGGACCAGTGGATAAGAAATTGCAAATTCACCCCTGGCTTGTCACCTGTGGCCCTTATGGGCAGGGGAAGTTTGTAGAAATCCTAAGGCACAGGCATATACCAAAGCTGTTCTAGCCATGGACATTGATAATTGGGAAAACTGGGACATGGATGGCTAGGCTTAAAAATGTTCTAGGGCTGTTAGCCTAGTAAAGTCCCATGCTCCTGTGATAAGGATGACAGGGGAAAGGACTGATCAATACTAGGATAGTTCACCATCCTAAAAGGAGAACATCGTTTTTTTGAGATGAGTGACACAAAAAACACTGATGACAAGAACAGGTAATTAGTTGACCTGCTCTTCTGATGTAGCATCAGCAGCATGATGTTCAGATGGTTTGCATACTTCTAAGTTCAGTTTAAGGCAAAACATCAGCTTATAATTTATTTTGTAGCTTATTACTTACCTAATCACTTAATTGATTACTTGTAGCTGAGCAGAATTAGGTATTACTTGATTTTGTTCTACTTAAAGACCTACAGATTTGTTAAGGGCTGCATGTAAAACTCACTATTAA
The DNA here is from genome assembly GCF_019279795.1 of Protopterus annectens. Classification (NCBI taxonomy): domain Eukaryota; kingdom Metazoa; phylum Chordata; order Ceratodontiformes; family Protopteridae; genus Protopterus; species Protopterus annectens. The sequence continues at coordinate 413,485,001 of NC_056737.1, read as the reverse complement.
AACACAAAACTACTGTTGTGTGTTTTCACCATAGTTATAGCTCCGGGACAGCCAACAACAGGGTTTATTGCCAGAAGAAGCTATCACTCAGTCAAACCTGATCCATTTTATGACTAGGCTACAGGAGAACTTGATGGTTACTTAGACTTTGTCAAGGCCTCTGACTCAGTTTTACCAGATGCTTACTAGTTAGCTACAGAGGCTGGGAAGATGAATGAAAATGAAGAACTGTAATATGTCATAGTTAAAGGGCAGGATCGAGGAGTTTGTTGTGAGTGAGGTAATATTAGGAATAAGGTAAGCGACTAGAGAAGTACTGTAAAGTTAAGCCTTAGGTTTGGTAGTTTGCCATGTGTTTGCTTCAGACACATCAATGGGAAGAAAGAACAGGATTAATCTCTTTGCTAATAACACAAAGACAGATGGAGCACTGGAAATTTTCGGAGGGGGAAAGGTGGGATTTAGAAAAGCTGACCAAGTGAGCTACAATTTAGCAGCTGAGGTTCAGAGTAAACAAATATGAAGTGCTGCACCTGGGTCATAAAAACATTGTTATGAAATATCAGCTGACAGGAGATGAATTGATGGAAAAAAACAGGAAAAGGATCTAGGGATGATGATACCATCTTGGTTAGACCAAAAGGAGTTGAGTGAGATGGGCAACACAGCAATGAGCAGAATGTTGGGATATAACTACAAGGGTATAGGTTCCCGAAACAAAGAGGTAATAGTGATCTTAATCTATCAGGCTCTGCTTAGATTATATATTGATTACTATGTGCAGTCCTGAAAGCTAGACAATGAGAAGGAGAGGTGGCTTCTGGAAAGTGTATAAAGAAAAGTCATCAGAAATATTAGTGGAATGGAAGGGAAAAGATATGAAAATAGACTAAAGGAAGTGAAGACCTTCTTAGCCGAGACTAGAAAACATGAGGGGTGGGCATAATACTGGTTCACAAGAGCTTGTTGGGAAAACATGAAAGGGTCATCCTGAACAGGAAGAATGTTAGGGAGGAGATGGCACAGGCAGCAGATTTTCCGGGCCAGATTCTCCCTGGGTTTCTGATTTTTTCTTCACAGAGAGAGGTATATGGACTATAGAATGGGCTACAACAATGAGTGTTTGAAAGGGAGTCCATTAAGGGAGTGAGACACGTACAGAATGAGAGAGGAAAACAGAAGTGAAGTAGAATGTTAAATGCACTTAAATGGCAAATTACACAGGCTAACTGCCTTGGTCTACCAGTGAACAAATATAATGTAATATTAGGTAATTGTCAGTGTTCTACCATTAAACAAGTGTAATGCAATGTAAAGTAATTGTCAGACTAAGTTCACTGGCAAGCAGTACGTTGTGCTCTCATAGCATTACTTCCATCTACTGGACATAATACTGACAAATTTAAGTGATTCTGACATTGGCACTGGCAGTAAAACTCACAACACTGTTATTACCTTGCCTATAAACCAGATAAACAGGGACTGTTTTTCATATTGCATAAGTATTTATGACATCCATTGCTTCATTTTAAAGATAAACTGACTCTGGGACCCTAAGGTGTAACCGTTGAAATAATAAGGTAAAAAAGTTATACAGAAAGTTACAACTTACTTTTATTGCATAGAATTTCCTTTACATATCCTTCTGTATTATTAGACTGAGTACATTTTTCTAGGATTTTTCAGGGAACAATATTTTATTATGGACAGATAACTGAAATTCTACTTCACTTAAAAAAGCACTTAAGAATGAATGAATAAATTAAATAATCAATAATACATAATTTCTGTGGAGGTGAAGCCCCTCAACCACCTTCCACATACAGGAAGATCCCAACACAACTCATTTAATTATAACAAACTCCCAAATTACCACATCTTGAGGAAATGGTGTGACAACCTCAGATTCATTGCTCTGGGCTTGATGAACCACCACTCAAAAAGCCTGTCTCTGATGAAATGTAGGATGAAATCATAGGTAAAAAATACCTATGCCCATCAAGTTTACTCTTCCTGCCCAGTTTTCTGTGTTTCAATATCAGACATGATCACCATCTATATACCTTTTAACTGTACCTCATTATGATGAACATTCCTCATTTTGAGTCTTAAAATTTCCATGTTTCCAACAGTTCTACAGTGAAATGGTCTCTGTCACACACATTCATTGTTAGGTATGTTTTTAACAAGCACCCAATATAAATAATACTAAATTAAATTAATATAGCAATATTTTTGCAAGCATGAATGAACAGTTTTTAACCATGCTGCCCAATTCTTAGTTAAAACTATTAATATCTGGTGCATATTTTGCACATTTGTTTAACGTTGTGAAATGTAATGTTCCACATTTTGGAAATAGAATGTTGAGAGCCATGGCCACTCCACACCCTACACTCAGTGTGAGTCATGTCAGTCATACTGTGACTAGTTCTTATGAATATCATCCTGAGGGCCACAGCTCTTCTAAGCAGTCTCATGTTCCTGGTATGCCATGACTGAACTAGGAAAATAATACAGTTCTGTTTATATAGCTCCAAACATCTGTGAGACTCATGTTCTTCTACGCCTTTAATATGTGAACCCCCCCAATCACAACCAAATACAACTGCACTATGGATCTTTCTTTATTTCTGAACCCTCCAGGTGATGTGTAATTTTTCAGATTCTTAGTCCTTGCAGCTCATGAACAGTTTGATATTTTGTATTAGGATCTGTGAATATGGGTAAATAACACTTTGGATGGGCAACCTGCCTCTGTGCAAATGCACCAACCTCATATATACAGTTTTCACATAAAATGAATTCAGCTTCCACTTTGCTCAATGGTATTGACAAAAAGAACAGTATACCTACCTAGTGTCCAGCGACTGAGCTAAGATGTGTAGGCAGCTCACCATAGTAGCAGAGTCACTTCCTAACGGGTTAAACATACAAAACATTACATTTTGATCAAACAGCATGCACTGTGTATAGCAGCACTGCATTTTGCTAACAATTTATATCAATGTGTGTTCTGTTACACATAATTTCTTCATTATCGCTAAACACTTATGAGGCAATGCATTAATACACTTATTTTTGTTTAAACTGCATGTTATTTTGAAACTCCTAAGATGCAAAACCTTATGTAGACAATGGTATAATTAACTCATCTATACAAAATTGCTCTATGCTCCTTGCATATATTTCATATCATAATACTGAAAACTCATAATATTGAACGATCAAAACTTATTTAATGCAGTTGCACCCCCTCACATCCTATGCAATTTATATATATATATATATTTGTATATTTACACACACACACACACACACACACACACACACACACACACACACACACACACACACACACACACACTAACTTTAGGATCCCACAACAGTGGAGAAAGGACAAATTTTCATTTTCAATATTTTTAATTTTCAGTTAAGTAAATGGAACCCATTACACATGCATAATGCACACAATGTAAAGTTGTTCCAAGACTTTGAAGCACACTACTTAGATATTGTTAAAATAATTGATCTTTTGTTGGCTTGTGTTAATCAGGAAGACCCAGTTGGCTCTACTGGCTGTTTTTAAAGTCAAATATGAGGTTTATTTGCTAAATATCACACAAGTGGATGCTGTGGGGTTCAAAGTTAATTCTGCCAAATAAAGCTCATCCACAACTCAGTGTCTTAATCACAGAGTCAAACCTTTTCAAAACAGGCTGCAGAAGAAAAACTCTTTGGTATAAATACTAAAGCACAATTTGATATACTTTGCTGTGTGACACAGAGGGATACAGCCCCCAACAGTGAGCCAGAAAAATGGGGATCCATTAACAGCCCTAGCAGTGAAGGAGTCCGGTAAGGGGTAGTGAAAGGGTGTGGGCCTCTCACTTCTCTCTGGGAGAGGGTGGGATTTGCATGAACTCAGAGATACACAGGTTGGTGTGATCTTCCTGGGGAAGCCTGGAGAGATCACTGCTTCTGCTATGGGGGAAAGGCAGTGCAGCTTGGAAGAAACATTCCTTATGGAAGTGAGGGACTCCACAATCGTCAGCCCATCGCATGTCACCTCCCCCATGCCTTGCAGACTGCACACCCAATAGGGATCTTGCTTGGTACAAAAAGAATGAATGGGTTGTTTGACTGAGAGAAGATTTGATGGTTGGCAGGCAGCAGGTGAAAAAAACACAGAAAAAAAAGAAAATAAATAAAATTCCAAGAGACAGCTGTGTGGTTTCATTTTGTAAAAAATGGACAAGGAGGAAATGACACATCTGTTCATTTTCAAGAAAATGATACTTATCTACTTACCATAACACTGCATCTTTATTATCTATGCCCTTCCACTTCAGTTATGGGAATGGACACCACCAAGTACCAACCTTGTAAAAAGCAACCTCTCTCAAGAATTCCAGCTCTATCCCTATCTCCCACAATGCAGAGCTGCATCGTGGTTACCTCAGATTTAGTTTGCCCACCTACAATATATATACTCCCCACCAAGGTATGGATTGAAATACCAAACATACTAAAGGAAGTGTGGTAGACAGGCCAAAGGAGTTCTGTAAGGTCTGTCAGGTGTTAATAGATGACAAATTGGAGGGGGAGTAGGGATGGTTGTTGAAGTGAATATACATGAGTAATCAAGATCCAACATTATGGTAAATACATAACGACTATATCTAGGATTATCCAGTCCATACACATCAGTGATGGGGCAGAGTTCCCCCAATACCTTGGGTGACATTATGACAGAATACTACGGAGTAGGGTGATCCCAAAGGAAGACCTTGACTAAGATACCACACCTAATGTGTAGTGTCTAGTGAAAGTATGCATAGAGACCCAGATACAACTATACAAATATCATCAATACAGGCATTTTCAAAGAAGGTAGAAGAAATGGTGACTGCCCTGGTTGAGTGTGCCTATGGCCTAGATGGGAGAGATTTGTTGGATTAGGAATAGATGCATTATGAAAGCCATTTGGACAGGGTAACCTTGGATACTTTTGTCCCAGTACTGTTACAAAGAAGGAAACAATTAGGCATGCTGCCAGAACTATTTTGTAAGATACAGTTAAACTCTCATTTGCCTTCAGCCTCAGAGCACAGGGGATAAGATCTGGTGCCAACTTGCTTGTTGATATATGAGATTGCTACCAAGTTGTCCATGAGGATGGATACAACACATTGGGGAAGGAGGACCTGGAATTCCTGCAATGCTATGAGGATACTGTCATCTGCAGTATACCGATGTGAATATTTTACAGCATAGATTCGTGGTAAGTACTAGGATAGTTGCCCTTGCAGACCACTTTAAGAATAGTCAGTTTCCCTTTCTGTGCTCAAAATAACATCCCATTTTGTCATAGACTGGTCTTAGCCATCCAATGGTCAATAATTATATATCACACCATAGGCAATTTGAGGGGACACATGCATGGGATAAAGTATTTAGGAGCTGCATCTGTTCATTAGTAGTAGAGGGAACAGTCCTGGGGTAAATTTTCTGTTTCCCATTCATAGATCTAAATTGTACTTGAATATGGTCAGGAATGAGTTTTGTTTTACAGGGATGGGAGTCTGTCCCACAGCAGCTGTATCTGATGTGAGATATAACTATCCCTCCAAACCATTCTGTTGATGTTGCAGAAGAGGTTTACATCCCCAGACCAAATATTTCTGATGCCATTTAACTTACTGATGTGCAGTAAATCCATCAATAATGGGTTGGAGGATGTCTTGTATGCTAGACACATGTCACCGCTTAGCAGTCTGTAGGATACTGAGTATAGTGATAGAGCTTTGACTCAGTCCATGTAGGACATGCTGTTTAGAATATTTTTCATGCAGAAAAGACCACTTTCTTAGGACCATCAACATTGAACAATGTCCATCTACTCTTGGGTAGAGGAGTCCATGGTAACCATGGCTGATGGAAGTAGAAACACAAAGGGCATTCCCATGATCTAATTCTGACTGTCCAGTGGCCAGTGAAAGTGTTTTTTGAAGATTGATATGCAAATGGGTTTGTTCATGTCAATTTCCAGTTGCAAACATTGTATCCTGAGAGTCCACTGTAATACACACAAGAAATATCTAGCATTTTGCAATAGGTAGATTCTGGCTGCCATCAGATTTACTGTCTTGAGAATTAGAAATGCTTTTGTTAGGGTGGAGAGGTCTATCAGGTGGAACACCCATTAAAAGGTATATTTGTGAAGGATGCACTGAAGTTCCCTGCAAAGTCACAAAACCTGTGCCATGCACAGTACCTCATAATAATTCCTGTCCTGGAGGTCCAGGCAGTCCATCAGCTGCATTATGTAACAGGTTCATGGACAGAGCAGATACGATAAGCATGGTGATACCTATGCCTCTAGATGTGTCTGCAAGTATCTTGTGCTACTAGCCTCCTTAGTGTATCTATGGTTTGCTCACCTAATTCACACTAGAAACAGCACATGTGCATTAGGTACTTTAAAGCACATATGATGAAAGTACATGACAGAGAACCATGTTTTCCCATTCTGTCCATAGCCCTGGAGTCCTTGTTGGGGGATGGACAGTGAAGATCTCATTAAAGGGCTCTCTCTTGGTAGCTATTGCTACCAATACTGAATCAGCAAGGGGACCCTTACTGTAAAAAAAGTCTGTCATTAGCTGGGCACAGTATTTTGTCAGGCTTCCTTTGGTAGACTCAGCCATGCTACATTCTTATCACATCTTTGCCTCAGTCAAATCGATCTTGCAGTTTTCAGGGGGAACCTCCCAAGACTTAAAAAGGGCAGTTCAAAAAGCTTTCATCAGAAGGCCATTACTGAGTGAGGTGGTCTTTGAGCCAAGTACCACTCTGCCTAATTAATTCCATAATTTCCATGAATTGGAGGTAATCTGGAGGTGAGTGTGGGGATCCTTCTTCTTCAAAGAGGTCTGAATATGGGGTAATAGTCTTTGCTGGGGAGTCTTTGTGAGTCATCTTGCATGTCAGGCTTGGAGTTATCCAAATGACTAGAGGATGGGCTTGATCCCAAAAGATGTTTTCTTCTGAGACTCTTCAAAACTCTAAAGAGGGAGTTCATAATCAGTGCTCAGAATTCTAGACTGCTGGGTGATGAGAGGTGGAGTCAAAGTTGGGGGTAGAAATAGTGGTCAATTTCTCTGTGACTTTTAAAGCTGAAGGGATGCCTGTGAGAGCTGTTTAAGCTAGTACTGAAGCTGAACAAATAGAAATTGATGATGTCTCTGCACTGAGATATATTGATTCTGAGGCCATCCCAGAGCCAAAGCTAGCTTTAACACCAAGAGTTCAAGTTTTGAATTATCAGATATGGAGAATGGATCCAGTGGGGTTGGCACTGATATCAACACTGTGCACCAGGCGCTGTACTCCTACAGCTTAGTCACTCTCGACTTGCAGGGAGACTAAATTTGACAGCAAATGGACCAAGGGAGTCAGCACTAAATTGTGTAACCTTCTTGGTGCTGAAATAATAAACAAAGCAGGTTGCTCTGATAATGTAAGTGTCAACATCAAGCTTTAGGAAGGAGCAGAAGAAATATTTATTTATTTTTATTTATTTACATTTGTTGACCAGGCTAGTCTAACTGGATACATGTCCATTCTCAGTAGAGGCCCAGGGAGAAAAGCTCCAGATGTAGATGCTTTGGATTCTGATCTGTTCACCCTAGAGAAAGATGTAGATAATATGACACTGTTCAATCTGGGTATTTATAAGCCCTCATCATCCAAACTATACTGGATAAGGGGACTCCTAACAGACTTTATTGAATAGGTAGAAAGAGCACAGGAAGGTCTAGATTTCAAGTATTTTGAGAGGTCCTTCTCTGAGAAAATGCTCCCTGGATAAGGGTCCTAATTAACCACCACATTAGCCAGTTAGGCTCCCTGAGTGGAGGACCGTGTAAGACCCCCAGAAACAGACCTTTGATAGGGGTCTGAGTCAAGTAGAGATGGTACCAACTGCTGTGAGGATTTGGCTGGCCTTGGGTCCATCCCAGACATGATAGGGAAAGAAGACCATTGCTCATACTCAGACCTGTTCTTCTCTTTTCCTTCTTCTCCCTTTTTTATCATCTTTCTTCAGTTCTTGAGAGGAAAAAGTCATGTTAAAATACATTTATTTTTCCTCACTTCCAGAGTTCTTCTGCCAAAATAATTTGCATATTTTGCATGGCTTCTTAACATGATCCACACTCAGCAAGCCAACTATGGATAAATCATGGGTGAACTGGGGCAGGTTCTTGCTGCCAGTCACAATGGCCACATTTTTAAAACCCTGAGCCCTTTTCCATATTAGTGCTAAAACCAAGGTAGACAACAAGAACAGCAGTAACAGTATTAACATACATGGGTTTATAAACATTAATATACATGTGATATTTATTTATTTACTATTTGTTCACTGGGAAGGTAGATTGGTCTGTTGATTCTTTTCAGCCTCAACCCAGGCTCAAAGAGCAGAAAATATATCGCAGACTTTCAATTAATATTATATACAACATGTATACATAGCGAAATTCAGAACATAGTAAGATTCAATGCAAACAGTGCAACATCAAAAGACTCAGAGTGTTTGAGAGAAAAAAATAAGCGCTACTAATAGAAAAGAATGTATTTAGTAATATAATAACCCTATACAAAAACTACTCGAATCTTTTTAGGATATATATTTATATTTATATCTATAGCTGTTTCAGTATCTATAGCTATATCTATATCTATATCTGGATCTACTTCAGTAGATCGAATCACCAGAACATTGATATTTAAATAGCCAAGATGAAAAAAAAACTAAAGCTGAAATGAACGACCATTCACAATGCCGGAAAAAATAAGAACAAAAGAGCTACTGCACATGTCACACAGAACTCCAACCTTCTGAATGTACATTGCGGCAAAGTCACAAAAATTTGTTACTTTACTTAAAGAATCATTTAGGAAAAAAATTTACCTGTTTTAATGCTTATGAATCGGGATCATGGTGAGGATCAGTTATTTTACCATTTTGTCCATTGTAGTGCGATCTCATGGTTGGAATATATAACTTGCAGGGGTTGAGGGGATACAGCTGGGCTTGCCCCCCCCCCCCGCAAAAACATTAAAGAAGCTACATTTTTGTTTGTAAATGATTTATTTAAGTAAATTAACTTTTGTAGCTGAGCCACCATTTATATTCAGAAGTTCGGAGTTCTGTGTGACATGTGCGATAACTCTTTCGTTCTTAACATTTCCAGCATTGTGAATGGTTGTTCTTTTCAACTTTCAGGTTTTTTTTGTGTCTCAGCTATTTAAATTTTGATGTTCTAGTGATTTAGTCTACCAAAGTACATCCCTATATCTATATCTGTATCTGTATCTATATCTATATCTATATCTGTATCTATATCTATATCTATGTCTAGATTTTTTTTCAACACACTCAGGCCAAAAGGCCTAACTCATGTGTTGGGGTGGAGGGGGTAATGGTTCAGAAATAAACCTGAGCAAATAAGAAAACAACCTATTAAGTATACAGAAGTATCTTCAACTAGAAATCCATGATAAAAATACCAAGAAAGTAACTAGAGAAAAATAAGAATGGAAGAAATGCTTATTTTATCTTTCTATAGTATTACTATAGAAAAATTACCTGTTTGCATCTAGATGTGTTAAGACCTATGTATGTAATGTATCTTTTTAAAAAAATTGTTTTGTCATGAATATCTTTAATGTAACTGCTGGAGCATTTCTACTGGGCCTCTGTGAAAATAGGCTTTGCCCAGATGGACTTTGCCAGTAAACAAAGGTAATAAAAATAAATAAAATAAAAACTGCATAGGATCGTGTCTGATGGGAATTGCAGTAAACGAGATCTGAGGTAAACAGGAAGCAGCACTGCATTCTGAGAGGTAGGAAGGAAATCCAGCTGTGATATTTTGTGTTGGCATGTTGGTGTTTGGCAGTAATCAGTCCCATTAGTAAAATAGACAGAGTGGATAATCCATTTATTTTTGCAGAACAAACAGTGGGAAAAAAATAAAGAAGTTATGTACTTACCACAACATTCCATCGGTGTTGTCCATTTTCATTTATCCTTGACATATGGGATTGGTTCTGATTATTGGGACCAACTTGCCTGTTACTACAGCTTGTGCAGGCCAAAAACTCTAGAGTCTCACCTCTGCCCGCAATCTGTCTCTTCCAGTTACCTCAGATCAAATTTGCAGATTAGATATAAAGGTCATACATAAAGAAGCCTCAATGGAAGCCATATCTGCTATGTCTTAATGATCAGAAAAAATTATATATACAATTTCTGTTCTACCAAATGGTCTTCAAAGGCTGGGGGTTGGAGGAGGGGAGTCAAGGATAAATGAAAATGGACAAAACAGATGGAACATTATGGCAAGTACATAACTTCTTTATCTGATGTTGTCAATTTTTATTTTATCCTTGACATAGGAGGCAGAGTCTCCAGGTACGTTAGACCTTGGGAAGACTCATGGAAGGACATTCCAGAGCACCATTGAACCAAAGGATTCTCTTCCCCTAGAGAAAAAATCCAATTTGTAATGAGTAATAAAGATATGGGAAGAAGCCCAAGTTGCTGTTGCACAGATATCATCCATTGAAGCTCTAGATTAGAAAACTGCTGATGTGGCTACAGATCTTGTAGAATGTGCCTTAACAGGCCTAGGAGAATCAATTTTATTCTTGTAAAGATAAAGGATATACAATCCTTGAGCCATTTGGCCAAGGTCACCTTGCTGACTGGTTTACCAGACGCTGCACTCAAAAAGGATTCAAAAAGTTGGTCAGACTTTATGTCTTTCGTTCTGTGTAAATAAAAACATAATTGTCTGTGAACATCCAACAAATGCAAACAATATTTACCTTTATTCGTAAAATTGGGAAAGAATACTGGTGAATTAATAGTTTGACTGATATTAGACTCTGACACTACCTTAGGTAGAAAAGTGGGATATACCCATAAGGAAACTGCCTTTGTGAAAAATCAGAAAAGGTGGTCTCCATGGCAAGGGTTGAATTTCTGAAATCCTTCAGGTAGAGGTTATCGCCAGAAAATAGCTTTCCATGACAGATACTTTAGATCACAGTGTGCGGATGGTTTGAAGAAGGAATGTAAAATGGTTTGTAACACTAGATTTAGATCCAAAGGTGGAACAGGATCCTTAAAAGGATGTTTCAACAAAAGTGTCTCTTTTAAAAAGGATTTACAAAGTTTATGAGACACTAAGGGGCGTTTTTCAAAACCATTATGTAAATTAGAAATTGCTGCTAGCTGAATTTTAATGGTAGATGGGGAAGCTCCTGCATTGAATAAAGAAGCTAAGAAATCTAAAATATTATCAATAGAAGCAGAAAAGGGATCAATATTCCTTTCACAAGCCCAGAAGGTAAATCTCCACCATTTACTAGTATAGAGCTTATGAGAAGCTAGGAGAATTGGACATACCGGGGAAGTAAGGTTCACTTGCCTGCAATCAGGGGAACTGGAGGAACCATGCTGTCAGCTTGAGGTTAAGAATGTTTGGATGAACTAATCCCTCTGGATGGGACAGAAGGTCTGTTGCTGGGTCCAGAATTCAAGGTGGCTGAAACAGATAAGGCCAAAGAAAGGGGAACCATATCTGTTGAGGCCAATAAGGTGCAATGAGGATTACTTTGCTCTAAGGTTTGCTTTCTGTAAGAATTTTGGGATTAGAGGTATTGGGGGAAAGGCATATAGGAGTCCAGGGGGCCAAGTGTGGAGAAGAGTGTCTCTTTAGTGACTTCCCTGGAAGGGGGATCAGGGCAAAGCAGTTGCTGCACTTGTTATTTAGGATGAAGCAAACAGGTTGCAGCAAGGCTGGTTCCATTGACAAAAAAATCCTTTCCATTACTTTTGGATTGAGAGACCACTTGTGACGCAGTAGAATACATCTGCTAAGTTTGTCTGCTATCACATTGGAACTCCCGGAATGTGCATTGCTGTCAGAAAGTGGTTGGAAGAGATCGTCCACTGCCACATTCTGAGAGCTTCATGATAAAGGGGGTAAGATTTGGTTCCCCCCCCGTTTGCTGATGTACCAAACTGCTGACATATTGTCTGTTTGAATCACAATTGTTCCCCCAAGAAGAGCAGCTTGAAAGGCTTACAGTGCTAAAAACACTGCTGTTAACTCCAGGATATTGACATGCAAGTTGGTCTCTGTAGGGGACCAAATGCCTTGGACAGTCTTGCCCAGATAATGACCCCTTACCCTATTTGGGAGGTGTCCATGGTCACTATGGCCTTGGGTTCTGGAAGGATGAAGGGGCAGCCCAGGATAATTTCTTTGGAATGTATCCCCCAAATTAAATCTCTTCTGCAATGATTGGTGATCAGAACCTGATATGACATGAATTGATACAGCATAGATCATTGAGATGCCAGCAGCCATTGAAGGATTATTATGTGATATCTTGCTTGGGGAACTATAATTCGTGCTGGTGCCATGGAACCTAGAGCCTGTAAAATTAGACAAGCAGGTACTCTCTTGCTGTAAAAAATGTTTTGAAAATGTGTTCTGATTTTTTGAAGTCTCACAGGTGGAAGGGATGGTACTTATGTTGTTGTATCTAGCACAGCTCCTATAAACTCTAAACTCTAAGTTGGAGTCAATTGGGATTATTCATAATTTATAGTTATTCCTAAACATGTGCATGTCTAGAGAAAATAATCCCTTGCTTCTATCACTTGATGCCAGGTCGGAGCAGTAATGAGCCAGACATCTAAGTATGGAAACACTTGGAATCCTTGCAGTCTCAAGTGAGCTGCTACTGCTGCCATATATTTGGTGAGCACCCTGAGGACTGTGGTGAGACCAAAGGGCAGATCCCTGAATTGGTAATGAATGGATCCTATCTGGAAGTGGAGGAAGAACTTTCTGGAGTGCTTGTTCATTTTTATGTGATAATACACATCCTAAAAATATATCGAGCACATCCAGTTGTCCTTTTCCATAAATGGAAGAATGGATTGCATTCTGACCATCTGGAATTCTGTTTGTCAAACTGATTTGTTCAACATACTGAGATCCAAAATTGGTCTCCAGTCCCCTGCCTTTTTTGGCACTAAAAAGAATCTTGAGTAAATCCTGGATCCTCTCTGGTATGGTGGGACTTATTGGATAACTCTTTTGTCTAGCAGTCTTTGAATTTCTAGAACTGCTAGTTCCCTCTGACTGGGTGGGGCATTGGTTGATATTTTTTGCATAAGTGGGTGTGAAGGGAAAAGCGTATGACATAACCTCTGGAAATAATCCATTGCACCCAAGAATAAAGAAGTTCTGTACTTACCATAATGTTCCATGTTTGTTGTCCATCTCGCCATTCATTCTTACTGGATGGCTTCAGAGCTGATCCTTGGCTCCAACTCGGCCAAATACACTAGCTCGAAGTCTCTAACTTGGCTCATGGCAGAAAGGTATCCCATCATGCAGTGGTGTAATTCTCCAGATCATGTTTGCTGCCAACCATAAATAATCTATCTACACTAGAAAAGACACAACAGGTATAGAAAAAACAAGGAAAACTACAAAGGAGCTCCTTAGTAAGGAAGGAAATCATCATTTCTAGGTCCTCTAGGAGTTCTTGACTGGGGGAAGGTGACAGGGTCATTAGAATGAATGGCAAGATGGACAACAAACATGGAACATTATGGTCAGTACATAACTTCTTTATGTTATGCTGTTCTATCTCGCTTTCATTGTTATTGGATGGGACAGTTTTCCTAGCACCATTTCCCTGGGTGGCTCACTGAAGAACACCATTGAGCACAGTGGAACCAAAGGAAGCCCTGTCCCTGGAGGCCAAATCCACTTTTTAATGAGTAATAAACATATGAGGAGTTGCCCACGTAGCAGCAGCACAAATACTGTCCATTGAAAATCTGAACAGGTAAGCAGAGGATGTTGCTAATGCTCTGATTGAGTGGCCTATAAATTTGAATGGTAAATTCCTGTTATTTGAGGAGTATACAAAAGTAATGCAATTTGAGAGCCAATTTGAAAGCGTAATTTTTGAAACTGGCATGCCCATTTTTGCTTTAGAAAAGGAAATGAGCAATTGATCTATTTTCCTGAAATCTTTAGTTCTATGCAGATAAAATCTAAGCTGGTTATGCACATCCAATTGGTGAAGTTTGTACCCTGCCTTGTTGCTATGATCGAAAAAAAAAACACTGGGAGCTCAATAGATTGATTTAGATTGGTCTGGGAACAAACCTTTGGCACAAAGGATTGATTAGTGTGTACAGATACTCTATCTCTATAGGAAATCAGGTATGGTGGCTTGATTGATAGAGCTTGCAACTCCGAGACTCTTCTTGCAGATGTAATGGCTACCAGGAGAATAGTTTTCCAAGAAAGGAATTTGAGATCACAAGATGATGAGGGTTCAAAAGGAGGTAATGTTAGATGAGTCAGGACAAAATTCAAATCCCATGGAGAAAGAGGTTCTTTTATGGGAGGTCTCAATAAACAATTGCCTTTTAAAAATGCTTTACACAATTTGTGTGACATCAGGGTAGGGGTATATTCACCAATGTGAAAATTAGATATTGCAGCTAGTTGAACTCATAATTGTAGCTGCTGCAGAGACGTGCTGAAAAAGTTCTGCAAGAAATTCCAAAACTGAACTGGTTGGGGCAGAGAAGGGGTCAGTGTTTTTTGCTTGTGCCCAGTAGGAGAACCTCTTCCATTTATTCGCATATAACTCTCTGGTCGAAGCCTTGTGAGAAGATACCAAAATATGTTTTACTGCTGGTGTGAAGTCTTGAAGCCTGACTAAGTTTGGAAGTGGAGCAGGCATGCTGCCAAATTGAGGGTTTGGAGAGCAGGATGAAGAGTTCCGGACATATGTGTCAGAAGGTCTGGAACTGGGTCCAGAACCCAGGTCTTCTCCTGTAGGTGAGGCCAGAGAAAGGGGAACCAAATCTGATGTCTCTTGGTGTCTACCCCAGAGGTGGGGAATTAGGGTAAAGTAGCTGTTGCATTTGGTATTCATGGGAGTGGCAAAAAGATTCGCAGCAAGGCTGGCCCCATTTTCGAAAGATATCCTCTGCTATGTTTTTGATCAGTGACCACTCATGAGGCATTAAAATCACCCTGCTGAGCTTGTCCGCTATCACGTTGGATTTCCCCGGGATGAGCATAGAAAACATTGGGAAGAAATTGCCCATTGCCATACCTTGACAAAGGGGGTATGATCTGGTTCCTCCTTGTTTGTTTATGTACTAGACTACTGACATGTTGTCTGACAGGACTGCAATCATTCCTAGTGGAAGAGAGTCCTGGAGTGCCTCCAACAGTAGAAGCTTGGCTCTCATCTCTAGAACACTGATGTGGAGATGGGCCTCGTGTTCTTGCCATGTGCCTTGGACAGTCCTTCCCAGATAATGCCCCCCTACACTACCTGGGAGGCATCCGTGGTCACTGTAGCTACAGGTAGTTGTGGCACAAAGGGTCATCCTATGGTCACATGTTCAGGCTGAAGCCAGCAAAGGAGATTGCTCTTGCATGAGTCTGTGATTCTGACTTGGTGAGACATGGGAAGTTCTTGTAACGACCACTGAGCAAATAGAAGCCACTGAAGAATTCTCATATGCATTCTGGCTAGGGGAACTAAGGTGATCATTGAAGCCATAGTCCCTAGGAGTTTCAAAATTGTCTTTGCCTTCACTTTGTTTCTGGGTAAAAGGTTGGCTATTTATTGCCTAAGAACAGAAACCCTGTCCGGAGGAAGTCGTGCCATCATGGCAACAGTGTCGAGATCTGCACCTATGAATGTAATATCTTGACAGGTCAACAAGGCAGATTTTTGTAAATTGACTGTAATCCCTAACCAAGAACAAGTTTGAAGGGTGGTGTCCCTTGCCTGTTGAAGTAGATGCCTTGTGGTGGCAGTTAGGAGCCAGTCATCTAGGTATGGAAACACTTGGAATCCCAGATGTCTCAAGTAAGCCGTGACTACTGCCATGCATTTGGTGAACACTCTGGGGGCTGTAGTGAGACCAAAGGGCAGAGCTCGAAACTGATAATGACGGGCTCCCAGCCAGAAGTGTAAGTGGCTCCTTGATGCTCTGTCCATTTGTATGTAGTAGTATGCATCTTGGAGGTCTATTAAGTACATCCAATTGTCTTTCCCTAAAAAGGGAAGAATCGACTGTGGTGTCACCATTCGGAACTTGCACTTCTTCATGGATTAGTTTAGTTTGCTGACATCTAAAATGGCTCTCCAGTCCCCTGTTCTTTTTGGCACTAAAAAGAATCTTGAGTAAGTTCCAAATCCTATTTGGTCTGCGGGGACTTCTTGGATGACTCTTTTGTCTAGCAACTTTTGAATTTCTATAGTTGTTTGTTCCATTTGACTAGGATGAACATCCGGGATTGTTCTGATCTGTGGGGTGGGATGGCAAAAGTCAATGGAATAGCCCCTGGATATTATACTTTGTATCCACTTGTCTCTTGTGATATTTCACCAGGCTTTTGAGTACAAAGTTACATGCCCCCGACTGCCTCCAGAGTACAGCAGATGGGCCTCCTTTCAGGAGCGCTGGTAGGGTCTGCAGCGAAAGAAATCAAGGTCACCCTGGTTTTGTGGATCCCCTCTGCCTCTAGGATGATGTCTACCATTATTGCCTCCCTCTTTACCCATGGGGAAGGGTTCATCTAGTGTGCCTTGAAAAACTCCTTGGGATCTTTTGAACCACATTTTCCCACTCTTCTGACCTTTAGGATGAGGTCTTGAATGTACAGAAAAACATACTCCAACAGCAGAGAGAGTTTTCCCTTCCTGCTCACATCTGGTGAATGTGTCCTTGACTTTAGGTCCAAAAAGTGAGGAACCATCAAAAGGGGCATTGGTAAAGGTAGACTTGAAAGGCTCCACAAAGTTGCAAAAGTGCATCCAGGAGTGCCTCCTCATGGAAGCTCCTGAACCTGCTGCTCTGCTCGCTCCATCTGCTGCATAGGATATTATTCTCATGGAGAAGTTAATGATGGAATTTAAGGTAGATAGCTGAGAAGTGACCTTTTCTGACACCCTTGTAGCCAATGAACCTTGGAGAGCATCTCCTAACTCCTTCAGGAGATCTCTTTGTAGCCTCATAAATTGCAAAAGATAGTTCAGTGATCTAAGGGTAAAAGTTGCTGATGAAAAAACACACTTCCTGTATCTGTCCCTTGTCCGGGAGTCCTTGTTTGGTGGATGGACAGATGAGGATGTTTTGGAAAGTTCCTTCTTGGTGGCTGCTGTCACCACCATAGCATCTACAGGAATGCCTTTTGTGAGAAATTATTTTTTCAAAGGTGCTGACAAGAACTTATTTGGACACTGAGGGACTGGTTCCATAGTGTTGAATCCCATGCCTTTCAACTAACCAACTCCTATAGCTCATCAAAAGGCGGAGACACCCAGGAGGCTGAAGGTTGAGATCCAAAAGCCTTCAGGTACACCGACTCCTCATCAGAAGGGTTGATGGATTTCCAGCCGCCTCTCTGTCAAGGTGATACCTTCAGAGGACGACCATGGGGATCTTTCTGACTCATCGAGGTTAGTGTCAGAGGTGATGGACTCATCAGGGGAGTCTACATGCATCCTCTTGCATGTTCTCTTTTGAGGAGCTTCCTCAGAAGGGTATTCTGGAGAGGTCTTGGATGAGTGGGGCTCACCCAATGGGGTTCCCTGAGGCTCTGAATTTCTGGTGTCCTGTGGATGAGGTGGTGCTGCGACAGACACTGGTGCTTTGGGGGAAGAATACCAGTATCCTTGTGTAGAGCTGTAAGTGGGGACAGCACACTCCTCATCAGCTCGAAGGCAGGTCCCGTTGGCTCTGAGGACACCTCTGGTTCTGAGGAAGCAGAGGGAATCCCTGGCTCTAAGAAGATCAGCTCTGAGGGTAATGTAGGAGCCGAGCTCAGCCGAGCTGAAGCTCCAAGAGGTAAACTCGAGATTAAAGAAACTCGGGTCTGAGCATCCCCCCCCGGAGCCGACCAGAGAACTTCAGCTCCTAGACACCATGAATGGCACCAAGAGTGTCAGAGCAGGGACCAGTTCTGAAATCTCCTTAAAGGGTCTCAGAACTGAAGAATCTACAGCAAGTGGTACCTGGCATTCCTTCTCCAAAGATTCAGTTTGGCTCGAAGGAGGAATCATCTTGGATGTAATAGCAATAGTCTTGGCTAGCTCCAGAACCGACTGGGTCTGAGCTGAAAACAATTTTGCCAGCACCGGCAACTTCAAAAGTCTGTGCACCACCCTGTCCACATCATCATCCAATAAGCTATTACAGAGGACTTGGAGGAGAGGGTTGGTGAGGGAGATCTCTCCAAAATGGGAGATCTCAAGGTAGGGGAGACTGGTAACAGATCAGTGGAATGGCTCCGAAAAATAGTCTCTTTTGGCTTCGAAGGCATTAGGGCCAAAGGATTAGATTTGTCCAAGTCTATGATCGCTTTCTCTTCCGAGGGCTATGGTGCCAAGGAGATCGATGTATCAGAAGTCTTAGCCAATTTTAATGGCAGCTCAGAATAAGCCAAAGAAGCAGGAGGTGGTACTTTTGAGGTCTTGTCACTCTTAGAGGAAAGGGACCTACCAGAAAAAGAAGTGCTCTGTAGAGCCTCATCAAAGGAACGTTTCAGGAGGCCCTTGAGTATCAGTTTGTTCTTTCTTTCCTGCAAGACATAGGAGCTGAAAAATGACAAAAGGTGCAAGTTTCTTGGAGGTGAATGTCCCTCAAACAATAAACACAAATGTTATGTCCATCAGTGATGGACATCTTCTGAGAGCATTTCTGACCATCTTAAACCCAGAAGGCTTGGGTTCCTTCTCTCTAGTTTCCTTTGACATTTAAGAAGGAAACTGCACTAGTACAATAAAAGGTAAAGCCTAAAACACACCTCTATAAGCAAACTAACACATGCAAAACATATTAAAATTTTAAACAAACACTATTGAACACTATAATAACAAATCTAATAAGACAGGAACAAGGTGAACAACTCTGCCCTCTAAATTAAATGGGCACTAAGCCCTCTAACTTAAACGGACCTAGTAACATTGTGAGCAAGAGAGAGAACAGGGAATTAGCTCTCTAAGTAAAACGAGTTAATATACACAGAAAAGGAAATACAGACTAACTAACATCTACTACTGTAACCGCTAACTACACCACTACAAAAAAGATGGGAAAATAGCAAGAAAGGCCTTGCGACTAACGACGGCCAAGAAATACACACAATAGCAAGATAAACAGCACACAAAACTACAGCACACAGTTAAACTACGGAAAAACCACTAACTAACTACTAATAAGCAATATTAAAGCTAAATAAAGGGGAAAAGTATAAGATTTTAAAAAACTTAGCCACGGCCAAGGAGACAGCATCCAAACTCATAAAGCGGCAAATGAGATTTGGGGAATTACACCACTGCATGATGGGAAACCTTTCTGCCACGAGCCAAGTTACAGACATCGAGCTAGTGTGTTTGGACGAGTTGGAGCCAAGGATCGACTCCAAACCCATCCAGTAAGAATGAAGGTGAGATAGGACAACATAACATCTAATGTTATATTTAGCCAGGTGGTTTGGTGCAAGGATAAGCATCCTCCGACTGCCTCCACAGGAAGACAATTGGGCCTTCTTTCAGGAATGCTGAAAAGGTTTACCCAGGAAGGAGTCTCTGAAGCCCTGGTTCTGCAGACCAGCTCTGCTGCATGGATGGCGTCTTCCATTGTAGTTCCCCCTCCCCACAACTGGGGGAACTGACTCCACGTGTGTCCTGGAAAGGCCCTTGGGATTTTTTGAGCCACATCTGATTCCTGGAAAAGGATGTTTGGGAGGGGAAAAACATACACCCACAGCAGAAAGGGTCTTACCATCCTTCTCACACCTGGATAATGTCTCTCTAACTTTTGGGCCAAACAGAGATGATCTGTCAAAGGGTGCATTGACAAATGAAGACTTAAATGGTTTTGCAAAATTGCATAGATACATCCAGGCATGTTTCATTATGGCTACACCTTAACCTGCTGCTTTGGTGGTGCCTTCAACTACATGTGCAACGAACCTCATGGATTAGTTTGACTCAGAATGAGTTTGACACAGACTCCATGGTGTCCAATTGGGAAGCAGCTTTTTCTTGGACTTCCTCAGTAACAGCTCCTGCCAGGGTATCTGACAGATACTTGATCAGATCCCTCTGAAGTCTGGTGAAATATGTCAGGAAATTCAAAGACCTTAAAGCAAAGATAGATGAAGCATAAACCCACTTCCCAAATCTATCCCTTGCCCGAGACTCTCTGTTGGTTGGATGGATTGATGAACTCTCCTCAGTGTGTTTCTTTTTGGTGTAGCAGCTATGACCATGGCATCTACGACTAATCCCTTAGCCCAAAATTGTTCATTCTCAGGGGCAGATAAGATTTTATCTGGTCTCTTGGAGATGGGCTCAATGGTGTCCAGTGCCTTGCACACCTGCTGAGTGATCAACTGAATAAGCTCATCAGTGGGCAGAGTCACCAAAGAGGTAGACAGGTGAGTATCAAAAGCCTGCAGGTGAAGTGATTCTTCCAAGGAAGGATTTCGAGACTTCCAGTCACTCTCTCTGTTTCAAAATTTCTAAGATGTCTCCAAAGGAGACATCATCAGGGGGTGATCTTGGAGACCCTTTCCCTTCATCAAAATCAGTGTCTTCCATGACCAATTCCTGTAAGGAATCTAAGTACTTCCTCCTGCACTTCTTCTTCTTCTGCGGAACCTCCTCAGAGGATAGTCTGGTGAGGTATCAGAAGATGACAGAATCTG
This sequence comes from Protopterus annectens, assembly GCF_019279795.1. Classification (NCBI taxonomy): domain Eukaryota; kingdom Metazoa; phylum Chordata; order Ceratodontiformes; family Protopteridae; genus Protopterus; species Protopterus annectens. The sequence goes on along the minus strand of NC_056737.1, from coordinate 413,464,146 downwards.
TATCTGAGGTTACTGAGGATTCGGCACTCACTGCCCTAGTGGAGACACAGGTTGAATAACTGAGAGTGAGGAAGGTATTTGCTCCAAGAAGGAAGGGGCCAACTGAGTGACTGCAACAAACAATGCCCTCTCCATAGCCTTGAAGGCTGCCCCCCCACCAAAGAGGGAAGGGAGCCCAGAACCGAGAGAGACTGGCTTGGAACCATGGTCACACCCCCAAGACAGAAGCCAGAACCGAACCAAACCATGCCAATGCTCCAAAGTGCAGGGATGGCTCCAAAAAAATCGGAGTCAACTCCTGCCCCTCAGAGCTGACAGGGCAGACAAGGCCCCAGGAGGTCTCCAGATCTGAATGACCTGAAGAACTCAGGGCAATAACTGGTTCTGAAGGAAAAGAGATCTCCGGAACCGATACAGTTGGTGCTGAACAACTCAGAGCTGGAAACTCTAACACCTTAGAGCAGGTCACAGGAGGAGTAGTTAAAAGGATGTAAGAAGGTTCAGCTCCTAAACCCATGGGGGTCAGAAGGCTAAGGGAGACCTGTAAATCCTCTCGCCCACAAAATTTTATTTAACAGTCTCTCCATGTCGACTAACGTAAGACTTTTGGTGAAAAGGATGGACATAACAGAGGGTGATTTAGGTCTTTGCAAGAATATTTTGGATAAATCACCCACAAAAGGATCGATTGATGGTAAGTAAGTTGTCCTAGGTAAAATTTCTTTCTGTACTGCATCAATACTCTGGGTTGATGCAGTCGGCATCAAGGAAGAACCAGGAAGCAATACTTCTTGTGCCGAAGACTGAATTTGCTGGCGTGCTGAAGACTTCGGCGTCAAGGTTTTGGAATCAGCTGAAGTAGTCACTACCAATGATTTTACTGGTACTGAAATCTTAGATCTGGAATCCATCAGATCTGAAGAACTATTAGGAAATGAGGATCTAGGTTTTTTATATGTCTGTGCTGAAGGAGAAAATGGTACCGACAGACTTCTCTTTTTGACCTTTGAGGCCGAGGAAGAAGGTGAAGAAATATCAGTTTTACTTTTGTCATATGGAGATATGGCCTCTGCAAAGGCAGAAGGAATCAAACCTTTCAGGATTTATTTGTTTTTTCTTTCAACCAGAGCCCTATGACTAAAGCCATGGTAAATACTATAATCTTCCTGTAAGTGGACAGGACCCAAACAATAAAAGCATAACAGGTGCAAGTCTGAGAGTGGGAACTTATGGCTGCACTTATGGCATTTCTTGAAGTCCGAGGGACCCTTAGCTTTTTCAGCCATAACAAAAAAGGTTAGAAAGGCACACCACACTTACATCAGAAAGGCGGGGACAGCACACACACTCAAACAAGTAAACTAGAAATGAAAGATTTTTTTTTTAACAAAGGAGAGAGAGAGTGAAAGGGACAATCAACAATGATAGTAAAAGGTACACAGAAGTGTATAGAAAGGGGGCTATCGATGATAGCAGAGAGTACACAATGTACAGAAAGGGGGCTATCGATGATAGCAGAGGGTACACAGAAGTGTACAGAAAAGGGGCTATCGATGATAGCAGAGGGTACACAGAAGTGTACAGAAAGGCGGCTATCGATGATAGCAGAGGGTACACAGAAGTGTACAGAAAGGGGGCTATCGATGATAGTAGAGGGTACACAGAAGTGTACAGAATGGGGGCTATCGAAAAAGAGATGATAGTACAGTCTACAGAAAAGTGAATGAAAGGAGGGTATTAACAACGATAGCTGAAGGTACCAGAAGTGTATGGAAAAGGGGGAGCAACTAACTACAACAGTAGAAAGGTAGTGATACAGGAAAAATTAGTAGAAGTTGCAGTTATTACACAACAATAAGAGCAGAAAAAGGGGAAAAAAGTGAACAAAAGTCATCAGAAAAAGATTTACTTAGCTCGAGAGCTATGGCGAACATGTCTATCTGGAAAAGCGCAAATGAGATCTGAGGTAACTGGAAGAGACAGATTGTGGGTAGTGGTGGTGAGGATCGAGAGGTTTTGGCCCATTTGAGCTATAGTAATGGCCGAGTTAGTCCTGATAATTGGAATCATACCCATATGTCAAAGATAAAATGAAAATTGACAACATAAGATGTTACTGTTTAAATTATGGCAGTTCTCTCACTGAGTTCTAATAGGTCAGTTTAGATTAACTAGTTGAAAAGTCACTGCATATAAAGACAGAAGAATTTCCACATACTTCTTTTTTAGATGAAGTTTGCAATGTGGAATTTGTCAGGTCTTTCTGTGAGCTAATCTAATACTATAAAGGACAACACTGTGCTATACTAACTCAAAAGGGCCACTTTTAGAGTTCTTCTAGGTCTTAAAAAAAAACAGTCTACTAACAGTCTACAAAATTTGTGGGACGGGGTTTGCAGGCTAGTGACTTCAAGACCCATCATTCATTCCTGTCTTGTACACTGCCTAATTTTGTCTCGTGCAAATAAGTTAATTTCATTTACAATGATATTAGGAGGTATGGACTTAACATTTTTAAATGATGATGGATATTAGGTGTCAACTCTTAAAGCTGTTTTCTACCATTCACATCCTTTGCTATCCAAGTGCTTTTTGCTAACTGCAGAAGGCTATCTTTTGCTATTTACTGATATATTAAACTGGTTAAGCAATAGAAATATGGAAAATAGATAATGTAACCTATTCTGATCAGCCCAGGTCTTACGTAGATAAGTGGTTTAATTATCAATGGTAGCAAGTAATCGTAATTAGCATTTGATGAACAAAAACTTACTGCCAACAAATGGATCATTTTTTTCTTTGTCTCAGAGTAAAACAAAATAGCAATTTTGAAGCTTTTAGTACGGACAGATAGAAATATCCTATTGAATTTCCCATTATTATGCTAAATGAAGAGCGGTTGCAGTAGCTTATATTATATTTCTTAGAGATGGCACCTATTTTTGTGATTCAGAGGCTTTATTTGAATATGTCATCAATATACTACTGACAAGAAGACTATGTAAAAGTCCAGTTTTGAGTCCATGCACATAGAACAGAATTTTTCAAACCACATAATTTCATATCTGATTTACATGTAAAAGTTTTTCCTCTAAGTCCTTTGAACTTCTGAAATAAAAATCATTGTGGTCATTTACAGAGCAGCAAGCTATATAGCTTACTACCTTTCTATTAATAATTCTGCTTATTTTAAAATAGTCACTTTTTCATCTTTATCATCTGATCTTCTGCACCATATAGGTTCATAGGTTCATAGGTTGGTACTAGGCTGTCGGCCCTAGGGCCTATACAAGCCTAGCCATAACAATTCCCTGGCTATTTCTTCCCACAGTATTTACTTCCCTGGACCCCTGTCTAGCAGGCCGACTGACATGATCCCTGGGGTGAATTTCCTATCTCCTATCCAATCATCAAGGTTCCTTTTGAAGAGGGCCAAAGATGCTTGACATGCATGGGCAGTCTATTCCAGAGTCTGGTGAATCTCTGGGTCAATAACCTATCCCTCCAGCAAGTTTTGTTCATTGTGATGGCAAGGTTTAAATCCCTGGAGTGTGTGTCTTTGAGGGATTGGGATTTCTTTAAGTGTAGCATATCCAACAGCTCTGGGTTTGACATGGCCTTGTATGTTAAGCAGAGATCACCTCTGAGTAGACGATATGCGTCAGAGTATAGGTGGAGTTTTTTTTAGGCGGTCAGCACAGGGCATCTCCTTTAGGTATGTGATTCTTTTAGTGAGGTATTTCTACGGCCTTTCCAGTTGTTGCAGATGTCTTGAGAGGTACATACCAAACGGAGCATTGTATTCTATAATGGGTCTAATGAGAGATGAGTACAGTGGGACAATGACCTCCTTTTTTCTGGATGAAAAGCCCTTAGTGATGAGGTGTGCCACATATAAGGATTTCTTGACTGTTGTATCAATGTGGTTATCGAAGGTGAGACCACTGCACTCCATCTGGCCACCTATCTTAGTCTGCTATCCCTTAAGGAACATAATCTTATTTAATACACAGTATAACAGCTGGCTTGTCTTTTACATAAGGGATAGTGATAAGGTATGCTAGAGGACTAGAATTTCATTTGAACCCTCCATTCTAAGCTTTAATGGGTATGCATTGGAGCATGTGCATATTTCTGCACATGTGCCATGGGGACATGCATTTCAACCCAGCATCACCTGATCAAAGCACACGAGTTCTGGAAAATGACAGATGTTGGCTGCTTCTCAGTGGACCCTTGTCTACACTCTAAGAAAAAGGAGGCTTCTGACTAATTATTCTGTTCAGTTTTGGGGGACATTTCCTTTTTCAACAGCAAAACTCATATATAAATGTGGGTTTCTGGTAAGAGAGACTGACACATTGTTTTAGTTCAAGAAATCATGCATACCTTTACTTAACAAGTTATGTTATGATGTTAGACTAATTTCAAAAGCATGCAATATAAAAACAGCTACCAGTTACCATGTTTCATGCTAAACCATTGAAATCACCTAAATAATTATATGAAACAGTGCTGTTTTTTATCAGAATGTTTAAACAGATATAACAGGCACTTACCAAAGAGAGAAATCCTATGTCTAACAAGAGCAGCAAGTTTACAAAAGAGACTGAAGTGAAGAAAAAGGCATCAAGTGAAATGGAGAGAGAAAAAATGAAAAGTTTAGTTAATGTTGAGACAGAAAAAGCAGCTGATGAAGAAACTGGATACTGTATACAGACAAGCATATAATTTTCTTCAAGAGCAATTACAGTAGGAGACAATATTTTTAAGCCTACAGTGTACAAAAACTTGAACACATTTTCTTTCTACTATTTTTAGATTTTCTCTGAAATCCATCTTATAATTAGTGCTTGAAGCAATATTGAATTATTATTTTACATTAAAACTCAATCAAAGATACTTTCTGCAAACATTTATGTAAATTTGTAACACACACAATTTTGTGTGTGTGTTCTAGTGTGTGTACACACACACACACACACACACACACACACACACACACACACACACACATATTTATTTAACTTGGTTGAACAGCATAAATGTTGACATGCAAAATGTCAACACCAAATGATCGAAATTATGCATGTTGACATGCTACTACACATACTCTGAACATCAGTCTTAGCACATGCAAAAAAATAAAACAGAAAAAACAAAAGAAAACATGGGGGCCTCTGTTACTTATATACTAACTCTAAGGTTGCACAGTTCTTGGGGAAATGGCAAATTTGTCAATCCAGAGAACTGTCTGATCTGCTACTTTTGTCAACGCCTGTTGACCATCTTGTTTAGTCGACCAAACTGTGTCAACTAAATAGATGTCAACCAAAGGAATGTTTGAGAAAAGTACCGGAACCCAATTAAACATGTGTGTGCGTGTGTGTGTGTGTGTGGGGGGGGACTGGTGTTATAGTAAAGGTTTTCACCTAATAGACACAAAGCATAGGGTTTGATTCTGAACTCAGGTAAATGTCTAGGCTTAAAATGGCCCTTCAGGGCAGTTAGCCTAGTATTCATCTATGAACCTATACATATATATATGTCAAATGGTGGTGTTATCAACATCTGTTTAGTTGACAGAATTTGGTCAACTAAACAGATGGTCAACAGGTGTGTGAGATTGGGCAATTCTTTGGGTGGGGGATTTTATTTTGCATGTGCCAAGGTTGTTGCTTGGCACATGTGTAGTACTGTATTGATGTGTGCAGTGTCTGCATCACTTCTCTGTAAAGAAAAACATTTCTTATTTACTTTGCTTATGCTGTTCTTCATGACATGCAAACTTTTCTTCTTGTGCCTACAATGAAATGGGCTCCCCTCAGTTAACTATCCCATTAACTACCATATAAACAAACAACTAGATAGAAAGATAGATAAATAGACATGCAGACAGAAAGAAAGACAGACAAATAGGTTGATAGAAAGATAGAAGTGAAGAAGTTCCTACCTTAACATCTTAACTAAAATTAGACCCCCATGCTAGCTCTGATCCTAAAGATTGAATGATTCTCCCTGTTTAACTGATTTATTACTAATTATGCTTATGGGATGGAACAGGTCATTGTCCTTCCACACATTGCTACTAACCACTGTTCCAACCCTTGCATCTGGAAGAAGTTATTTTTCAACTTTTTATTACAATTACCTACTAAGGACACCATTCACATTATACTACATCACTTTGATGCATATTTAGTCTGCCCTTTAAATATATTTATCATTCCACCTCACTTATTTCCATACCTGCCCTCTCACCCCTTTCCCAATTACTCCAAGCTCTCTTGAATGTTTCTGTGGATTCCTTTTCAACCACTCATTTTGATCACATTACATGATAGCAATACAAATCAAACACTGAAATGGAAAGATTAGGTTGAAAAAAATCTCATCAGAATGGTTATCCATATTTCTCAGTTATAGGTAGGCAGAAAATAATTTAACCATTCAGATGTTTGCAAATACTTGCTTGCTTTTTCAAAAGACACAGTTCCCTGAATATGTTTTATGTTTTCTGTATCTCCCCCACAGCATGACATCACTTATTACATTAATGTCATGTGCATTTGTATTATGACATGGATTTAAAAATGAACTTGCCACTAGTAGTATGCATGTTTTCTGAACTTTAATATGAATGCTTTAAATAGCATAACAGTATCTGAATCTTACTAGAAAATAGCAACAAACATCATATGAGATTGCAGTAACTCTTGTAGAGGAGTAAGGAAAAAATCATTTAATAAATTTACCAGTTTCTTTTGATTGCATTTGCTCATTTACTAATATAAAGGTTCCTATGATTGCAGCACAGTGTTTTACTATTACTAGACAGCTTACTTTATTTAAATAACACAAACCCATGTTATTGTATTGGCCCTGACATGAAGTCAGAATTGCATACTTATAAAGCAACAGTAATTACAAACATTGTGTCATAAGAAACAAAGTATTTCAACTACAGAGATGGAGAGGACATATATCAAAAACAAGTTACCACCAAAGTGCAAAGAACATAGCAAGCTATGACTATCATAGCTGAAGGAAAACAGTCCAGGCATTACAAGTGTTTTGGAGCTGTTACCTTGTCACCATTTCTTTCTCCTTGTTAGAGGCATATCCACTACTGCTGAGAGTTTTTGTTGGGGAAGACAAGAAATAAAGGCGATGATTCTTAAAGTACTGATCAACCAGTGGAAGTATAATCTGCAACATAATTAGAAAGTGTCACTTACATGTACTGACCTTTAGTTAATCATGTGATCAGAGTTTCTAACTATACACACACAAGCATGCATGAACACATGCTCACACACACACACACACACACACACACACACACACACACACACACACACACACACACACACACACACACACACACACACACACACACACACACACACACACACACACACACACACACACACACACACACCTGTAGGCATACATGCACATATTGCATAGGCACACACGTGCACACAAAACACACACAGAGAAATACACCTGCTGACATATCATTATATGTTCCCATCATTGACAAATGCACCTGACAGACTACACATTCCTGTTTTAACCTATTTATAGCTCATTTCCCTGTAAATGGCTTTCTCTCTTTTTCTGATGTACTACCAGATGATCACAGTACAAGCATTTTATTCATGCTATTTTATACAAGTGTAGTTAACATACAACAAAGATAATTTTTGAACCCCTACTCAGCTCAAACACATCTGTTAATAAAAACACAAAAGTAAATTACATAGTGGTAGGGTCATAAATTTGAGTGCCTTGCACACTGTAATAAAGTATATTCTTTTACTGGCATTACAGTAAGAAAACATATCTCAAAATACAAATTTATGAGATTACACTGATAACTGTAGTTTAAGTTTTCACAGTTTTACTAACACTTCTACTCTTTTTATATGAGTATAACAAAAATAAATACAAAATATTTAACATACATAGCATTAAGCAAGGTAGGTTACAATAATGTAGGACACAGGTGTTCCATTTTTTAAGAATAAAATATTGATAAATTCTAAATTTGAACTTTATCAACATTGAAAAGATGTGATTTCCATGAAATTTGGAATTTCAGGCCAAAGTTCTCATTCACCAGACCTGTATTTCTTCTCATATTTACTACTTATATTACTATCAGGGCTTAGTTTACTGAGTGCTTGATATTTAGAATATGTTTTAATTTTAAATATGGTGTGTGCATATTAGAGAGAGAGAGGGACAAAGAGAGAGATGCACTATAAATTTGTAATGGAATCATGGTAATAACCAGATAACCAGAAATTACACTTAAAAATCACAAGTACAATTCCTAGATTTCATCTCATGAAAGTGTAATTTCATTTTTTTGAGAATTGTAAATCAGTGTTCCTGACAATAACATGTGTATCTAGTACACAGAGCAAGTTATTTATATTTAATGCAGAATAACCTAATTTGTCTAGCCAGTATGCATTTACACCACCTTTTGAAATGTTACTTTTATTTCTGGTGAGAAGAGAAACATGTTCCTTTTATTGTAATTGGTAGAATACTGAATAATGTCTTATTTCTGGCAAAAATTTGTTATGTAGATTTCCTACAGTTAAATAAAGCCTGCTTCTTGTTTTATTTAACAGTTCTCTGCCCTCACATTTTACTATTTTTTGTTATATTTTTGTGTGTTAAAGGCTATGATCACTACACAAACATGGATTTAAACAGAAGTAGTAAGGATGTTACCAGAAGCATAGCTGGCTCAATCAGGGCCCAGTGCAAATATTGTGAACCAGCACCCCCCACCCCCCAAAAAAGAAAAATAGTTCACTGTAATTAGCTATCGGCTTATTGCAGTTAGATCCACCCCCAGCTCTTCCATTGAAGAGCAATGAAAAAAAAACATTTTACTGTAATCACTGTGGCATTGTATTGATCATCTTATTACATTTAGATCCATGCTCCTCTAGGTTTTCCACTAAAAAGCACACACACGCACACACACACACACACACACACACACACACACACACACACACACACACACACACACACACTAGAATAAACAAAAAACTGCTTGCTATAAAAGTAGCAAAGAGCTATTATAGTCTATACGATGTTCATGTTTTAATTAAAAAAAAATCTTCTTTTAAACTGTAGCAAACTGCTTGTTACAAATGTAGCAAACAGTTGCAACTGTTTACCCTTCCTGCACTGAGGGCTATGGCACTCATGTCTTAGTTAAAAATATATATTCTTCTTTTAAACTGTAGCAAACTGCTTGCTACAATGTAGTAATCAGTTGCTACAGTTTAGACCACACACACAGAGCACTACGGCACTCAGGTTTGAACACAAATGCTATACTGGCTTTTAAAAGCAAAAAAGAGATCAAGATTGGCTGATCGTGCCCCCCCCCCCCAACAATTTAAGCCCAGGGCAGTTGCCTCTCTCACCCCACACTGGCTATGTTACTGGATACTACAGCTCTCCCATCAGTGCTTATCATTAGAAATATTCAACCAAGAATCAAGAGTTTCCATATCAGTGTCATATATAAATGCACTTATAGTTAAGCTCTTTAGTCATTGTATACCATTATGGTTAAGAAAGCAGTCAGTGTGCAAGTGAGAAATGTTGCCATTATGGCAGTCATTTGCGTATATCGCATGGGCCCCCACTACAGGAGGTTTTTACATTATGGCAGTTAACAGATTACCAATTGAATCTTTTTGTGCTTTGCATGATTGCATCTCAACAAAAGAAATACTGAAAGTTGTCTCAGCCTACTATTTCAAAAGTAAAACAAGACAATCTTCCAGTGTTATTTACTGTTTCAGATAATAAAATACATATTAATTTATTGTGACTCACAAATAATACCACATGCTAGCACAAAAACTGGGTACAAAAGAAAAATAAAGTTTAGAGAAACAGTGTACTAATGCTCTTTGGATGATATTCCACTATACCTACTCCCTGTGGTTTCTGTAGTGCAACTTAAGAAAGTGGCTTGAAGTTATCATTAATGATATCCCATTGATAACATCCACATCTTCTTGAAAACTACCACAAAAACAGTGGAAAGAGGAAAACTTTGAAAAGCTGACTGATAGTTGTAACTGCTTGGTGTTTTATTAACAGAAAGTAGCCTCAGACAGATTATCTTAGCCTGGCCTCTGTCTAGTGACTATACTTCCAAACTTTAACTTTCTTAAATTCTGCATGCAAGGCAATGAGATGCCCCTTTAATCGCCTTTCATTTTAAGAGCAGACTTGTTAGTTAAGGGTTCTTTACTGACAGAATTAAGGTTTCTGTCACTAAGACAATTTGGGTTTTATGTGCCACAGCTCATATTAAGTATGCCAGTCACATTTTTGTTGTATTATGCTAACAGATGATCAGTATAAATCATGTAGATTGTCAAGCTTCTTATGGTATACATTGATTATAATTTGCTATCTCTTTTAAAATGCTATTGTAAACATGTGAACATTTGCTACTGACAGCTTCAGTAAAATGAATGCAAAATAACTTTTGAGTCTTATGTGACACAGCTTGTTCTATGTATTCTAGCCATTAATTGATTATTGACACAAAACGTATTCCTTTGTAAGAAACTGCACTTTGTATTCTACTTTGAATTATGTTTTTTCAATAAGAGTAAAATTTCCATTAATGCCATTCATATCTATATGACAGACCCTACCCCCTTTAATATACATTTTAAATTCAATGTATGGAATGCACTTATGTAAGCGTAAAATGGTTAAGTAGTATTGGTAACCTGCATTTTCATAGCTATTATATTCTCTCAGACAGTTTCAAATAGTTGCTGTTCAAAAATCAAATGTATACTGTTTCCTCTTTCATGCAAAAAAATGGCTGTGAATTAAAAAAAGCATATTCTCTATGATATTTAGTTTATACTCACTTTAGCAAAGAATTTGATTTCCTGTTCGTGTGGCGATTTTTCTGTTTTTCCACTGCTAGCCATGGCCTCTGTAATAAAATGACAAAAAGACAAAAAAAAAAAACAGTACAGATAAAGCCACTCTCTTATTATATATACACTGTTTTAGTCTCTTGAGACAAGTATGTGCTATTAGCAATTCCTGTGATTGCTGGAGCATATCTGTACACTTGTACTGGGTACTTATTTCTGGGATGCAGGTCCCAGAAATGTGCTGTAGCAGGAAACCTCTCAGTTATATCCAGACCAACCTTATCCCTGAGCTGCTAAAGTAACGGTGACATTTTCAGAGGCACGGTGTCTGTCTTTGCTGTCAGTGCTATGGGTTTAGAAATGTATCTGGTTTGGTTGCTGGATAGCTACCATGAAAACAGAGGACTAAATGAGAATGCAAAAGCTTTGGTCTCTTAGGGAAGAGGTTGGATGGAATAGTAGCACCTGAAAACTGTTGATAAATATAAGGAAAACAAAAGAACAGTAGTGTACACTTACCATAAATGTAGACGTTCGAGTGTCTTCACTGTTGCAGTCATCACATTTGGATTATCCCTGCTGGGGTAGCCCTTGGCCGGCCTGAATACCATAGACTTAGTATTTCTGCGTCGGTTGCTGTCACCTGAAGACTGACATCAGGTTGTCAGTGGTATAAAGGAAGGCAGCCGATGCCATTACATCAGTTTTTCTTGCCCTAACCGGTCAGGAGCCCCCAAAGTAGGAGGCCATGATCTGGTGGTAGGACCCTGCCAGTGGAAAAAAATACCAATATGTCCCTTGTAAGGAAAGGAAAACAACAAGGAAGAAAAGTAACAAAAAGAAAAAAGGGTAAGGTGGGAGGGAAACCTGGACTGGAACAGTGAAGACACTCGAAGATCTACATTTATGGTAAGTGTACACAACTGTACTATGTTCTTCATGTTTCACTGTTGCAGTTATCGCATTTGGGTAGATTCCCCAAGCTGAGGAAATGGGTGGATGCAGTCATGGAAGCTAGGGGTTGGCTAGCATGCCCTGCAAGACTGCAGAGGTAAAACCTGCCCTGGATTTAGAAAAGAGAGGCAGGTGGTAATGTTTGGTAAAGGTGTGAACAGATGCCCAGGTGGCAGCCTCCAGGATGTCCCTGGTGGGGACTCCTGTGAGGAATGCTGCAGACATGGAGGCTGCTCTGGTGGAGTGAGTCTTGACCCCCTTGGGGGGGGGCTTGCCATGGTGTTTGTCGCAGAAATGGATGCAGTGTGCTATCCATTTGGAAATGGTTTGTTTGGAGATGGCTTTGCCCTCTGCCCCTGAAGCACAGCTAACCAGCAGTTGATCAGATTTTCTGAAGGGTTTAGTCCTGTCCAGATAGTATCTGAGCTGTGTATGCACATCTAGAGATTGCAGAATCCTTTACCCCTTGTTTTGAGGGTTAAGAAAGAAGATGGCAAATGGATGGATTGGTTGAAAGCCACACTGGACACCACCTTTGGGCATGAAGGATGGATTAGTTCTGAGGGATACCCTGTCTGCATGGAAGATGATGATGAGGGGTTCCACTGCCATGAGTGCTTGCAGCTCAGAGACTCTTCTGGCTGAAGTGATGGTCAGGAGGAAGGCTGTCTTCCAGGAGAGAAATTTTAGCTCTGTAGAAGAAGCTGGTTCAAATGGAGGCAGGGCGAGCTTTTCCAAGACAAAGTTAAGGTCCCAAGCCAGTGTTGGTGCCCATCTGGGGGGTCTCTAGTTGTTAGCCCCTCTTAGGATCTGGATTCGGTGTTGCAAAGGACTTCCTCAGAAACTGGTGTCTGCACAGTGGCTCCAGACCCATCCAAGGTAGAGACGACCACAGGATCCTTAGATGAAAAAGAGTGCTGCGGCATACCAGACTCTGAAAGAGTCTCAGTAGAGGCCTGCGAATTAACTGAAGGAGGCATCAGGGACTGCAAAAGTGCCTCACTGAGTTCCAGAGGACTGATGACCAGCTTAGCAGTAGCTTCATTGGAAGGTTTAGCCCTGTGTGGTCTGTCTCTGTCTTTATCTTTATGTTTTTTCAGAAGATATGCTGTTGGATGGCTTATGGAAGCCATATCAGAATTTGAGGACTGTTAACGGAAATATCTGCCTACAATAAGGGCCTGACAATGAATAGTTCTGGCATTAAACAAAGCACAGAAGTGACAATATCGTGGTCTGGGCCTAGACAAGTGAAGCAATAGGAGTGGAAGTCCTGGTGTGGTATTTGATTTCCACAGGCGAGACAATTATTAACGTTTTCTGACATTGGTTAGTGCAAGATAAAAAGATCCCCAATGGGGTACTTAGCTTTCGAAGACTTCAATTTCAATTCAGAAACGAAACTCCGGTAGTGGGTGACCGGCACTCATGCAAACTGCTTCTGCTTCTAGCTCCATGGCAAGAAAGACTGATGTAATGGCATTGGCTGCCTTCCTATATACCACTGACAACCTGACGTAAGTCTTCAGGTGACAGCAACTGATGCAGAAATGCTAAGTCTATGGTATTCAGGCCGGCCGAGGGCTACCCCAGCAGGGATAACCCAAATGTGATGACTGCAACAGTAAAACATGAAGAACATCAGTTAATTGACTCCTCCAATACTGCAGACAGGTGAACTGAGGGTCTGTGACAGGAACTGTACAGATTAAAAGCAACAGAAAGCAGAAATGGGATTTAAACTGTCGCCTGACAGCAGTTCAGCATCATAATCAAAATATGGTTGCGAGGGGACTTTCAACTTAGTAACATGCTGATTAGGGCTCTCCTAGTGTAAAAACTGCAAAAATTGTTAAAACAGACAGTTGAAGTAATCAGTAATGGTAAAATGCAATTACTATCTAGTAATTACAATGCCTGGATGCTAACAAAAAATGTATTTGGAGAATTTACCCAAAAATAAACTAGAAAAGAATATGAAAATATTCTGTCTGGGAAGAAACTCACAGCTGGTCAGCAAAAAAATCAGTCCACGTTTAAGCATTATTACAAGAAATGCCTTCCATTAATTTAGAAGAAAAAATAATTCAAATTTACTGCAAGATGTTTAGAATAAATTAGATATTTGAGGAATATGTAAAGTCAAATGAAAAAAGGGCTGGAAAAATAAGTAAGGTTTTTAGTAACTATTTAGATGAGCTGATAAAACTGCAGAAATCAGAAAATGAAATAAAGGAAAGACTGGCTAAACTTGTGGCTTCTCAAGAACAGCTGTTAAAAAAAGTACAGTTTTGTACCTACCATAAATGTAGATGTTCGAGGATACACATTGCTGCAGTCCTAACTATTGGGTAGTCCGCTGTCCAGTCGGCCCGAATACCAAAGTATATGGCTGACGTCGGTCAAGGCGCATTAGACTGACGTCAGTACGTCAGGGTACTAATGCGCATGACCGACGCCATTTCTTCAGTCTTTTCTTGCCCCAGATGTCAGAAGACCCTAAAAACACAAGGCCCAAACCAAAACAACAAAAAGCCCTGCACCAAACTTATATACAATATATATATATATATACAGATGTACAATAATATACAGCAAGTCACACCACCACCCCTAAACACAGAGGGGAAGGCGGGAGGGTAAATTGGACTGCAGCAATGTGTATCCTCGAACATCTACATTTATGGTAGGTACAAAACTGTACTATGTTCTTCGTTCCACATTGCTGCAGTCCTAACTATTGGGTAGAATCCCAAAGCAGAGGTAAGGGAGGCTGGCAAATCATAAAGAAGCAGGAGCTGACAACATGCCTTGCAAAATAGCCGTGGCAAAACCAGCCCTAGACTTAGAGTAGAGAGGAAGGTGATAATGCTTAGAGAAAGTATGCACTGAACTCCAAGTAGCTGCCTCCAAAATATCCTTAGTTGCCACCCCCCTTAGAAATGCTGTAGAAGTGGCAGTAGCCCTAGTGGAATGAGGCCTAATCCCAGCTGGAATCTCCTTGCCATGATGGGAATAACAAAATGCAATGCAAAACCCAATCCACCTAGAAATAGTTTGTTTTGATACAGGCTTGCCCTGCGAACTCAAAGCAAAAGAAACAAACAACTGCTGAGACTGCCTAAAATCCTTAGTCCTGCTCAAATAATAACGCAATTGCCTGTGCACATCTAAAGTGTGCAAAATCTGTTCCCCTTTATTTTGGGGATCTGCATAAAAAGTAGGCAAATGAATAGTTTGGTTTAAAGCCACACTAGAAACCACCTTAGGCATAAAAGAAGGATTAGTACGTAATGATACCCTATCCTTATGAAAAATCAAAAAAGGCTCAACCGCCATAAGGGCCTGTAACTCAGAAACCCTTCTTGCAGAAGTAATAGCCAACAAAAAAGCAGTCTTCCATGACAAGTATTTCAGTTCAGCAGTAGCTGCAGGCTCAAAAGGTTGTAGAGTAAGTTTCTCCAACACAAAATTGAGATCCCAAGCAGGAGTAGGAGCTCTACGTGGGGTCTTATATTCTTTGCCCCTCTAAGAAATTGCTTGAACAAAGGATGTGAAAACAATGGTGGGTCACAATCATAGTGAGCTGAAATTGCTGCAGCATGAATCTTAATGGAAGAGAAAGACAAACCTTTGTCCAATAACTCAGTAAGATATTGAAGAGCCACACTCAAATTAGGCTCTGAAATCTCCAAATTCTTTGCTGCAGACCAAAATAAAAATCTCTTCCATTTGTCTGCGTACACTTTCCTTGTACTAGGTCTTCTGGCTTCCATAATCACCTGTAAAACTTGTGGAGGAAGTTGAGACCTACTGTCTTTCAAAACAGAATATGCCAGGCTGTTAGATGAAGAGAGTGAAGCTTGACATTGAGCAGGCGACCGTCCTTCTGAGACAACAGATGTGGAATCAAGGGTAAAGGCCATGGAGGCTTCTTTACCAGACTCCTCAGTAATGGGTACCAATACTGCCGAGGCCAATCTGGAGCTATTAAAATCATCCTTGGCTTGTCTTGTCTGACCTTCAGAAGCACCTTTGGAAGAAGAGGCAGAGGTGGAAACGCATACACATGAAGATTTGTCCAACTGAAAGAAAGAGCATCCACTTTCCAAGCTGTGTGATGAAACCTCTTTGTGCAAAACTTTGGCAGCTGGTAGTTCAGTGGAGAAGCGAACAGATCTATGTCTGGAGTTCCCCAGGACACTGTCAACTTTTGAAATACATGAAGATCCAGTTTCCACTCGTGGGGATCCATGATTTGTCTGCTTAACACATCTGCTAAGGAGTTCTGTGCTCCCGGCAGAAACCTTGCCTGAAGAGTTAGTTGCAAGCTGAGCGCAGTCTCCCATAAAATCATTGCTTGCCTGCACAATGGGTAAGAATGAGTTCCCCCTTGTTTGTTGATGTACCACATGACAGTTGTGTTGTCTGTTAGAATCAACACCTGCCCTGGAAGAAGTAACTCCTTGAAAGCCATTAATGCAAACTGGACTGCTAACATCTCCTTCATGTTGATATGTAGATGCTGTAGTCTGGTAGGCCACTTGTCTTGTATCCACTTTCCATGTAGATGAGCTCCCCAAGCAATGTCCGAGGCATCTGTCGTTAAAATCTGACTCGCCTCTGGCCGGGTCACAGAGAGTCCCTTGTTTAGGTGACATTCCTGAGCCCACCACAAAAATTCTTTTTGAAGGCAAGGTATTATTTGAATGACAGTGTCCAAATCCTGGCAGTGCTGTGTCCATACATTTTTGAGATACCATTGTAGCTTCCTCATATGCAGTTTGGCATTGGGAAGCACCAGAATACAAGATGCCATGAACCCTAATGCTTGAAGGACTGTCCTTGCAGTCAGCACGGACTGATGAGATAGTTGATGGAAGTAAAGTGATAGACTCTTTTGTTTGTCCGGGGTTAAAAGGCCATCTGGGCTGCTGTATTCAGTCTCACACCCAGAAAGCACATGTCTTGAGAGGGTACTAGACTGGACTTTATTTCGTTCACAGAATACCCTAGGCATCTTAGCACTGCTATAACATATTCCAGATGCTGTAGAAGGTCTTCCTTTTCTTGAGCCAGAATCAGGCAGTCGTCCAAGTAAGGATAGATTTGAATTCCTTTTAGCCTGAAGTAAGCTATCACTGGAGCCAGAACCTTTGTGAATACTCTGGGCGCAGTAGATAAGCCAAAGGGCAATGCAGAGAACTGATAATGAGAATTTCCAGCTCGAAAACGCAGATACTTCCTGCAACTTAGTCTTATAGGCACATGAAGGTAAGCTTCCTTGAGATCTAAAGTTACCATCCAGTGATCTTTGCCCAGCAGAGGTAAAAGCTGTTGTAACGTCAACATCTTGAACTTGGGAATGTCCAGATAAGTGTTGAGGATAGATAAATCCAAAATTGGTCTCCACGTGTTCCCCTTCTTTGGTACTAGGAACAGGCGAGAATAAAATCCTAGGCCCCTTTGTGATACAGGGACTGGCTGAATGGCCCCTATTTGGAGTAACTGAGAAATTTGCTTGTGTGCCTCTTTCCTTTGAGGAGGAGGAACGTCTGGCATGCCTTTGAAAGGAGGCAATGTATGGAAATAAAACCTGTAACCGTGGTGAATGATATCCAACACCCATCTGTCTTGAGTAATTAAATCCCAATTTTCTTTGAAAAGAGACAGTCTTCCTCCCAAAGGAGCTGCCAGACGAGAATCTACTGGCAGCGGAAAAGGCAGGTCATTGGGTCTGTTTACGAAAGGACTGACCCCTGCCCTCACCAGAAGTCTGAGCAGGTGAACTCCCTGTTCTAGGCCTAAAAGAACCTTGAGCTCTGCCCCTACCACGTCTAGACCTACCCCTAGACTGGGAATCATAAGCAGGATATGTCCATCCCTTAGTAGGCCAATTTCTACTAAACTTCGGTGGCTGCACCTGCAAGAAATCTTTAACAGTTTGCATAGACTTAGCTTTGTCCTCCATTTTCTTCAGAACTGCTTCCACAGGCGAACCAAACAACACATCAGACTGTAAAGGAGCATCCAAAATCCTTGACTTAACATGCTCAGCTAAATTCTGATCCCTCAACCAGGCATGCCTGCGAAGAACAGAACTAGTGGCAGCCACCCTCGAGGAGGCCTGCACAGCATCAAAACCACATTGCAAAGAATGCTTACCCACTTGTTCAGACACATGAAGTAAATCCAGCAACTCTTTACACTCTATACCTTCCGCCAAAGCATCCACCTTAGATTTCAATTGTGAAAGGAGATAATTTTGATATTTTAGCATGTGAAATTGACAATTCAACGCTCTCATGGCTAGAGTGGAAGAAGTATACACTTTCTTTCCCCACCTATCCAAAGCCCTTGCCTCTTTATCAGTGGGAACAGGATTTTTAACCACAGAGGCCTTAACACCTTTAGGCCCCTGAGAAACAGTTTCTGGGTCCGCCCTAGGACTCTTAAACAAATACTTATGAGCTTCGGGCACCCTATAGTACCTATCAGGTTTAACAGGAGCAGGAGGCAAAGAGTCAGGGTTCAGGGAAGCCTCTGCAAAGACATCTTCCACCACATTCAACACAGGAGGTATAGCTAAGGGCCTATGTTGTGGTAAAATAAGAATTCCTAAGCCTTTTCCTGGAATCAGAGTAATCTTGGCCTTCCCATTTAAAGTGTTCCCTCATGGAATGCAGAGTCTCTGAAAATGAGAAATCCTCAGGGGGAGAAGCTGTAGGTGTGGAATCATCCACATCAGAATCAGAATAATGAGGAAAGTCCTGTAAGTCTTCCGCAGAAGACTCCGAAGCCTCTGAATACTGTTCCAAACTCTCAAACTCAGGTTCCACCCTAGGCCTCTTATCAGGAGGGGGCATAGAGCCTCTAATCATAGTAATTAAATCTTCTGCCATTTTAAGCATATGTTTCTTAGGCACAGTACCTGAAGTGCTAGGAGAAACCCCCACTGTAGCTGAACTTGGCCTACCTCTGAAAGAAGCTTTGGCAACAGTAGGAGAAGCTCTAACTGTCCTGGGAACAGAGGGAAGAACAGTTACCTGAGTAGCCCCTTCAGCCTGGCCTACCTCCTGAGAGGGCACATCCTGTAACAATAAAGTCTCTGCCTGAGACTCCAAAGAAACTCCTGGCAAAACCTCTGGCTCCACAGAGCCTTCTAAAGAACCGACGTCCGGGACTGCTGGTTCATCAACCCTAGGCTTCACTGTTTTGTCTTTGCGCTTCTTAGACGAAGCGGGCGTCGGAGCATCCGACGGCATTTTGTAATTACAACGCTTCCCAAACACTAACCTGGCACAGTCTAACCTTCTCTTAATAGTGCGTTTATTAAATCTAGCACAAGAGCGGCAACCAACAACATCGTGCTCAGGCCCTAAACAAGGTATACACAGAGTATGGTAATCCCTATGAGGTATCTGTTTCCCACAAGAAATACAGTTATTCACTTTTCTGACATCCGGTTAAATACTGAGGCAAGAAAAACCAAAATGCTCCCCAACGGGGTACTTAGCCAACTTTGATTCGGTCTGAAACTCCGACTTCGGAAATATTTCAGAACGCCAACCTGCACTCGCAAGAACTGCTTCTGCATCGGACCATGCGGCAAAAAAGACTGAAGAAATGGCGTCGGTCATGCGCATTAGTACCCTGACGTACTGACGTCAGTCTAATGCGCCTTGACCGACGTCAGCCATATACTTTGGTATTCGGGCCGACTGGACAGCGGACTACCCAATAGTTAGGACTGCAGCAATGTGGAACGAAGAACATCAGTATAGTTAGGAGACACTACACAGAGAAAACCTGATATTTTTTGCTATGCCAGAGAAACTGGAAGGAGCACACTGCATTATTTTTTGAAAGTACAGACAAGCAATTGGACTATTGTTCCACAGCAGGATTTGTTAATTGAGGGGGCACATCATCTACATGTTCCAAATCTGGCCATCAGAAAGCAGATGAGACCTACTTTATTAACAATGCAATCATACCAGCAGAAAGAGCTGGTCCTGACAAAACTGTGGCAGAAGGGAAATTTATTAAAAACTGAGGACACCAGATTGTTTCTGGAAAATGATTATTTGCTGTACACCAAACAGAACAGAACCACACTGATCATGACAATCAGGGCATGTCAAGAAGTAGGTGTGAGTTTCAAGTTGTTATATTCAGCTGTCTATAGAATAAGTTTTTTTTCCTGGAAATTTTTTGAAATCAGAAGACAGTGAGGGATGTCATCATAATTAATGATTGACTCATGACAGGCAGACTCCAGTGTAAGGACAGAGCACTATTCATAATTGCAGCCTATGCCCTACAGCAATTTGTGAAAGTGAAGAAAAGAGTGCTTTTAGACCTACTTGATAAAGTAAGACAACATAAACTGGTATTGACAATGGGAGACCTAAATGCGCATATTGGGACAGATAGAACAGGATATGAGGACTGCCTGTGTGCACATGGGTGAGTTAACAAGAATAAAGAAGGAGAGTCCATTCTAGAATTCTGTTTAGCAAATGGCTTGATGGTGGCCAGCTCATGGTTTGCAAAAGACACAGTCACAAGATCACATACAAGAAGCCATAGTAAGGAATGTGCACTGGAGTAGAATCAGTGATTGCAAAGTCATACCAACTAAAACAGTCAGTCCACAGCATAAAACCACTGGTTGCCTCAATCAACTGCTAGCGGTGGTAGAGAATTGTCTAAGCCCAACAGAGACTAGGCTGAACACCTGGAAGTAGAATGGAGTGAAAGTATAGAAGTTAAAGGAATTATTCAGAGCTGTAGCAAATAGGTGGAGTTTAAGAAGAAAGTACAGTTGTGTAAGAAAACTTATCATAGCAGTAGATGTTTTAATGAACACTGCTGCAGTAGCTTTAGCTATACAGATTATATCCTGCCAAGGATATAGCAGCCAGCCAGCTTCCAAAGCTTCACAGCATCTTCCGCATGCCAAAGCTGTCTGGCAGCTTGAGCTGAGCTGAGTTGATTAAAAGACACATTTGAGTTCCAAGCCCTTCAGATCTTACCTGCCAACAGAGAGAGAGAGAGAGACAGAGAAGCTGAGTCCTGAAATAAAAATGTTAGGAAGACCAAAACCATACCCTAACATAAACAACATACCAAAAACAAAGAGGATGGATGTGAAGGAGTGGCTACTGCAGTAGTGATCCTTTGAAAATGTACTGTTACAGAAAGTTTACTTACACAACTGTACTATGTTCATCATATTGATTACTGCTGCAGTAACATTAGCTAAATGGGTGGCCTCCCATAGATTATTCCATTTGGGAGGTGGAAGGAGAAGAGTAAAGAAGGACCTGGAAAATGGTCCTAGCAAAGCTTGACCTGGACTTAGAGAAGGAATCAAGCTTATAGCGCTTTGAAAAAGTATGTACAGTGGACCAAGTAGCAGTTTCTAGAATGCTTTTAGAATTCAATCCTTTCCAAAAAGCTATAGATGAAGTCAAGGCCTTGGTGGAGTGGGCTTTGACCCTTCATGGAATATTTTTTTTATGGTGAGTATAATGAAAGGTAATAGCCTTAGACAACCATTTGAAAATTATCTGTTTTGACACAGATAGTCCCTTCATTTTAACTTCACAAGAAATGAACAATTGATCAGATAATCTGAAAGATTTAATAATGTCACTATAGTAACTGGTTTGTCTGTGAAAAACCAAGGTATGGAATATCCTTTCTCCCTCTTTTTTGGGTTCAGTGAAGAACACAGGGAAATGGATAGTTTGGCTTAAAGTATACTCAAAATCCACTTTAGGTATAAAATGATTAGTTTTGAGTGAAACCCTGTCCCTGTGGAAAATTAGGTAGGGTTGACTTACCATAAGAGCCTGCAAAGGTATAAAATGATTAGTTTTGAATGAAACCCTGTCCCTGTGGAAAATTAGGTAGGGTTGACTTACCATAAGAGCCTGCAACTCAGATATCCTTATTGCAGAGGTCATAGCAATAAGTAAAACTGTTTTCTATGTTAAGACTATAAAGCCTGATAGGTTAGCTGGTTCAAACAGAGAAAGTGTTAGCTTCTCTAACACAAAATTAAGATCCCAAGGTGGGGCCACTTGTTTTCTTGGGGGCTGTTATGCAAAACCACTTTCAAAATCATTTTGACATGAGAATATGTTGAAAGAGGAGGATCCATGGGCAGGCATGTTGAAATGGGCAATAAATGAACCATGACAGAGGAGTAAAAAAGGCCATAGGATTGTAACTCACACAAAATTTGGAAAACCAGAGAACAACTAAACTTGAACTTTGGTGCTGGTTATGTTGTGGCACCAACTAGAAAGCATTTTCCTTTTGATAATGTTTGATTTCCTAGTAGCAGGCTTTCTTGCCTTCATCAGTACCTGCTGCTTATTCCTAGTAAAGAGGTGCCTAAAGTGAATTGAAACCCTATCATCCAGGCAATCAATTGAAGTTGACTGGTGTTGGGGTATATCAAACACCCCTGCTCTTGTATGAATAGATCCAATCTGTGAGGAAATTTGTGGTAATTGCTCTTGGCCATTTCTTAAAGAAGGGAGAACCATATTTGCCTGGGCCAGAAGGAAGTCACCACAATGATCTTGGGGGATTTCTTCTGAATCTTCAGATGTACCCTGGATACTAGTGGAAAGGGTGGAAAAACATACAGTAACAGTCTTGTCCAAGGGAAATAAAGACATCTGTTTTCCAGGGCTTCTTGCTAGATGATTGTTCAGAGAGGAGACAAAGATTTCACCTTGAGGAACTCCCACAGATGCATCAAATCTTGAAAGACCCCTGATTAAGTGTCCATGGATGAGGGACTGCCCTTGTCCCACTCAGTTTGTCTGTCACACAATGTTGCTTTGATGGAATGTAGGATGCCTGTAGAGTGAGAGTGTACTGTGAAGCTAAATACCAAGCTAGTATGGCTAATCTGCAGAGGGAGTACAGTGGGTTCCCCTTGTTTGTTGATGCACCATATGACTGTGATGTCTGTAACAACTTGAAGAGGTCCCAGGACCAAAGATGATTCAGAGAGTTGAGTGCCTGGATCAGGTCAAGCATCTTTTTTAAATTTATGTGCTTGCATCTCTACTTGGTGTAGCACACACCATGCATTTTATCCCTCCTGAAAATGTTCCCCAAGCATAATCTGAGGCATCTTTGGTGACTGACTGCTTTGGAAAAGGGAAGGAGAAGGGAAAACCTGGATTTAGGGATATCGTTTGTCCCCACCAAATGATTTTCTTCCTGACAAACCCCAGCACTGGGACCTCAAAAGAGAATGGGTGTTGGTACTAGGATCAAAGAGACTACCACAATACCACTATATCTTTCTTATATGTATTATCACATGAGAAACATAGAAGCCATTAGACCCAAAATCATGAGGCATTCTCTTGCAGTGACAAAAGTATGAGTGGAAAACCCTAGAAATAGATATAGATCTAGATATATATCTATTTTGTTTTCATTTGGAAGAAAAGCTCTTTGAACTGTGGTGTCTAGTTGACATCGCAAAAACACAATCCTGTGAAAAGTAAAGAATAACGTTTGAATGTTCTCTTGGAATCCCAGCTTGTCGAAGAGATCTCTCACCCAAGAGGGAGAGAGAGCTTCCTGACACCTTGAAAAAGACTCCACAAAGATAAGCAAGCTATCTAAATATGGAAATTGTGGATGCCCTGTAGCCTGCAATGAACTATAACTGGGGCTAGACACTTTGTCAACACTAATGGTGCAGTGGCTAATCCAAAGGGTAAGTCAGAGAACTGATAATGTGATCCAGACACAAAACCTTAAGAAACACCTAAAGTCTAGATGAATAGGAATGTGATGATAAGCATCTTTTAAATCTAATGATACAAGGAAACTTAAAAGAGGAGGGTGTTGAGAGGTAGTGAAGTGACATCATCGTGCACTTGGGTACTATCAAATGGGTTTAGGAAAGAAAGATCCAGAATTAGCTCCAAGCATTTTCTTTCTTTGGCACTAAAGACATCCTTGAGTAAAACTCCTTTCCCACCTGGGAAGGGGGCTTCAGGCTCTATCACTCCCTGGGACAGCATGTATATGAAGAAGGACATCTGGAAACAAAAGAGTCTGGTCTGGAGGATGAGAAATTACTCCTGGAAAGGAGGAATTTCCTCCCACTGCCATTGATAACCTTGATGAATGATCTTCAGAACCCATTTGTCTGAAACTATCTGTTGCTAAAGAAAAAAGTGGAGACTTTCTGGAAGAAAAATGAGCTGCCAGAGTGGGAGGTGGAAACAAAGTCTCTTAAATAGTCATTCTGACTTATTGGGCTGTCCTTGGGTTTGGGAGTTTCCAGAATTCTTCTTGGAGTCCCTTTGACATTTCTTAAATGTCTATTTACCTGTACTTTGTTGAGACTAATTATTTTGTTTCATACCAAAACTGGATGAGGAGTTACAGAATCCCTTAGAAAACTTGGAAAAGGGGGGCTCAAACATTTTAGAGAGTCCTTGTATCAGCTTACCCCTTTTATCACACCTTTTGATCACCTCTGCAGCAGACGGTCCAAAAACTAAATCTGTATCCACAGCAGAGTTTAAAATCTCATTTTTAACATCATCCCAGAGATTCTGAGAACATGGCCATAAACTGTAGCAGTGGCCATAGCCCTTGAAGAAGTATCAACAGGGTCATACATAACTGTAAATAATGAGTACTGACTTGAACAGTAGAAGAAATTAAATTATTCAAAACAGATTTTTCATCACAAGACGAAACTGCAGATAAAACATTCCTCATACTTTCATAGTCAGAAGAAGCCTTAACATATGAACCTGATCATTTAAAATTCTAAAAATCACATTTACAGAAGCATACACTTTTTCTCATACTTATCAACAATCTACTTATCTTTTTGGTAGCAAGTAGGATTGGAATTAACTAAGTGTTTAGCAGCAGAGGGCTTAACTAAAGTGATAGCTGTTAGACTGAGTTTAGGAAGAGTGTACAAAAAGTTAAAAGGTCAAGGAACTTTAAACACCCCATCTGCCTTTTTAAGTGCAACTGACTGGCTGTCAAGAAAATTGCAGGCAGTAACGCATGCATCCTCCAAAGCTGACAGAACTGGAGGAAATTAGTGCAGGCTCTGGAAATTCCTCCTATAACAGCTCATAGTATTTTCTGAGGGACTGAGAAATCTCAGTGTTCTCCCACTGAAAACACAAGCACATTCTAGAAACAGTCTCAGAAAAAGAGACTCTCACGCAGTGAGAGTCAGAAATTAAGCTCTTCTCAGAGTCTGAATTGGAAATCTGAAGAGAAAGCCATGTAACTGTCCCTTTATACTCCTGTCCAGACTCTTGAATCTCTTCAGGAAAGGAGGCATTCATCTTTCTTTTACCTAAAACTACTTTACATGAAGGATCAATATCCTAAATTAAGCCCTGAGCCAGATCCAGTAAAATACTAGGAAATTCAAGGAGGAGTAGAGATTTGATTAGTTTTCTGCTTCTATTTGACAGGAAAACTGGGACCAACAGTGCTATTAATGGCAAAGCAGCTTTGCCAGGGAAGAGCACAGCATTCTGTCAATACAGAGAAGTCTTCCCTGTTCCCTCTCTCAAGACTGACAACAGTGGTTCTCCACTGCCCACAGAGGGGACCCCAACAGCCACAGATGACATGGCTAACCCTCAGTCCATAGTGGCTATAGGTGCTACACCAAAGGGATTCAGGGTAAAACACGAGTGGTCTGAGGTACAAGTAATGACCACAGCAGGGTGACCCACTTGCAGCTGAGGCAAATTCTTAACCTTCTGCTATGGCAAAGGCTGTCTGCTTAACTTTTTATTTTTTGTGGCTGGAAGAAGGACTGATTATGGGAATGACTGATTGTTCCATGATCAAGTTGAAAATCGTGTCTCTTTCCTAGGAAAAATCATCAGCAAATGCTGGTAAAAATAATAAAGTCTTTAAAAGTCACTTTTTTCATGGAAAAACAGAGTAAAAAGCATGTTAACATACTTTTCCAGGTCTACAAAGTATAAATACAACATCTCTACAGAAAAATGTTTTTCAGTTACTTTAAACAACTTTTAAATTGACATGAAAAAAAGCACTCCCATTTAAAAGTACAGTAACGTCTCAAGACTGTTAAAACACAAACTCCTACCTTTAAAATAACTTTCCTGAAGAGTAAAGTATTAATAATAAACAAAAATTATTGAATGGAAGTTTTTTTTCCCAAAAAGGAAACTTATTTGCCCAGCAATGAAATAGCACAAACCAACCGTCAATCCTCAAAAGCCTCAGAGGAGCATACTTTTCAGCAGCAGTAAAGCAGTGAAGGGCTTTTCACCCTAAACTTGTCTTTTTGTCAGCACAAACTGCCTGACAGTCTGAGTGTGTGGAAGGTGCCCTGAAGCTTTGGTAGCTAGCCGGCTGTTACATCATTGGCAGAATATAGCCCATCTAGCTAAGACTACTGTAGCAGTGATCAGTATGATGAACATCACTGTGTACAGCAGATCAATGGTAGAATCCCCTGTCTTAAGAGAATAAGTCACACAAGCTCAAAAACAGAATAATAATAATATAACAAACAGTGAATGAAACCCAAGGAGAAAAGATAGAATCTTCAGTCATGATGAATTCAATACATTTAGGCTTCATACACATGCAGCTAGAAGAACATATTTCTACTAGCAGACACTATGAAGTGCTACCTGAAAGTGTAAATTTTAAAATAACTATGTGAACTTAAAGTTATGGCATTTATTCAGCAGTCCCTGCTTGTACTCCCCATTTGAGAAATATGTTCCCACACTCCAATGCTAAAATATTTTAATTCTGAGGCTGCACAAACTTAAGAAAGAAGCCATTTAATTTTGCTGAAAAAAGAAATGCTTCCTTTTGTTCAATGATGTGAGACCTCAGAATCAGAATATTTTAGAAGGAAAGATATATAGTGAAGACAGGCTAGCTCCCCTGTGAAAGTAATATTTGTTACTAACTGTTTTGTCTTACATTACACTTTTGCTCAGTAATTGTAAGCCAGCTACATTGTGTATATATGCTTTTGAAATTATCCACTCTATTTGTATATGGCACTATATGCAGTTTAAGCAGTTGTAACATTCTGTGTTTTAGAATACGCTGTCTTAATTCATTATAAAATAATCAGTTGAAGTGTACACTAATACTAAATATTTCATATGCAGTAAAGACACAGTAGCCATGTTATAATACCAATATTACTTTAGAATTTTTGCAGTGGTTTTTCAGTCATCAGGCTTGGTGGCTTTGAGTTTTTAATTGCCTAAGAAATTAACACAAAGCTACTCTTGCAGACTGATATTATAAACTGAAAGTACTTACCCAAATGTGCAATGAATTCTTGTGCAGAATCTACATACTTCAACAGTGTTTGTAGAAACTTGTAGGCTAACCTCTTCTCTATGGATGAGGCATCTAGTTCCATATCTTTCTGGCCTCTGCAGAAAAGAATTACAACATGAATAAAATAATTATTCATTTATTTTAATTTTGGAGTGGTTTGACTGCATGTTTTTTTTTTAATTGATGAACAGTTTAACCAAGGTTCATCTACTGGTACAGGAACTTAGATATACACATTATGTAACACTAAGTTAATTTAAAATGACATTATTAATGTACTGCATTAGGATGCATAACTATCAACACCCAATTCACTAAAGTAAGGTACACCAAGCCTGTCTCAAAATAGGTGGCAAAAATGCAGAAAACACAAAAACACAACTTAATAATAACTGCAGGATTGCTGCAGGTGGGCAAAAGTCAGTTTGCTAACTAGAATGCACACCAATGAAAATGATATTAAGATAGTCAACAATTCTTAGCATGAAATCCTCTCTAAAGCAGAATTTGATTTCCAATCTCTAGGCTGAGACTGAATTTGCTTTTTTTCCCCTGATCAGTACTCTATGTACCCCAGTTAGCAAACTAAGTAAATAAGTAAATAAATAAATAAATAAATAAATAAATACACACCAAACAAATAGATACATTTCAATGGATAACTACATAACCAGTGAGTTGTACAGAGTGAGTTCAGTGGCTATATATATATGTTTTTGTCCTCAATACGATCCACTTGATACTTCTGCTTGCAGCAATCTGTCTGCTTAGTCACTCCTGCTATGAAGGGGTAAGAACAAGGCCTTTTGTTCTTAGGACAGGATAAGAACCCTATAGCCCTTTCTTGTTTTATCTGCAGTGACAGCCCTATAAGCTCATTTGCTACCCTTTAGAGGTGATAATCAGGTGTATGGGAGTAGGCCAGCCTGCTAGTCATGTGGGGCCCGCCCTCCTTCCAACCTAACTTCCTTTACACAGCAGCTGGTGGCTTCATAATGATCCACTGAACTGGGAGGCTTCAACGTATCCCTTAGTAAGCCAATGGAATACTTATCCAGCTTATGTGCTGTGTGAGCTGCACTGGCCCAATAGTTGCTATGTGTAGTCCTTAACATTCTTATAAGGGAAAATTGAACTGCACGGAGTCAGTCAGTCACTCCAACTGTCCCCTGACTGCCTAGTTCAGCACCTGAGCCACTTGTTGAGTTGTCTGGGTTGTAGTCAAGGCTTTAACCCTCTGTAACACAGAGCTGCTCCCAATGGCTATATCTTGACTGTGTGAACTCCACTCTTTGTGAATAAGTTCATTGCAAGGGAAAATCCCTTTTCCTCAAAGTGCAGTGTCCTCGTTGTCTTAAGTAAGTAGTTGGAGGGAGTGAAGAACCTTGCACAGAAAGAGTGGGAGGCTTCGTCCCCACATTAATGCAGGTTTTGAAATCTACTTTGAATTTATGTTTTCAGGTTCAGGTGTATCTGCACTCCTAAATGTTATGATTGTGGCATAGTGCCCTCCTACTGTATCTGCTTTAAGAGCTCACTTGCCTAGCAACAGCTAGCTTGAACCATAACTTAAAGTAAAGAATGTACTTGGACTATCCATATATTGTCTTGATTAGAATTTATTTCTGAATACAGCAGAATCGGTTTTAATGAAACACATTAAATCACACATAGATCACATAACATCCCATGACCAGAATAAATTAAGTTCTGCTGAAATGCATGTTTGTCCTGCAGCAGAAATCGACAATGCAAAGCACTTTTACAAAACATTGCAATATCAGTTTGTGATTCAGTTGGCTAACACTGATTATTATTATTATTATTATAATAATAATAATAAACTGATGATTCTTCTGTATGGAAAATGTAGCATGCTGAACTCCATAACAGACAATGCTTAAAGGAAGCAGCCAAATGTATGCATCCATAAAAGTACTAAACAGAGATACTTGTACCCAAAGATTTGCTCACAGAAACTTCTCACAATGCAACAGTATAACATTTTATTATCCTCCTATTACATTACAATGAGACAATGAGATTACTCATTGACTAGCAATAATTGCCTCTAAGGTCCATGTATGTCAGTAGAAAGGACTAAGCAACAAATCAGCAGCACATGCCATCATGACCTCTTGAATGGCACAAACTATTGCTCAACAACTTCCTAATGCCACTGCACCATGCTGGAAAAACACTCCCTGTTTATTCATTACTTATACTTCCCAACTTGCTAATTTGAACTAATTCTCGCAGAATGGTCTGTTCTCCTTTCAGAGTTGCCAAATGAGATGCATTCAGATTTTCAGTTGTCAAACGTAATTTCACTCTACACTTGGCATCCAAAATAGATATCATTGATCAAACCATTATGACACTGCATTGTATGTCTATATAAACACATTATTTCTGGTTCTATTCAACTTTCTCTAACTTTCCATTCATCTTACTTTACTATAAAATCCTTAACTGTTAGAACAGTCTTAGAATTTTTTCTTTGAGCAATTGTTTTTAGCCACTATCTTTATCAAAAAGAGCAATGTAAGGTATATTTTAATACCATTCCAGTGATGTAAGTTTTTGATTCTGCAGATCCTTTTGTAGATAACTGACATATTAAGTCTTCTTATTCATCTTTTAATTCTACTAAAAATAAACAATGTCAAAAATATGTTCCTATTTTCTACTATACACCATTCATACTTTTGACACTGAGATTCCACATTCAAGAATATCCATCTGAAGTATGTAACAATATCTTGAAATGGACTTCCATGAAATGATTGTGAAACAATCTGACTTAGTATCATGTCTAGTCAACAACCAAATAATTCCCCGGATATTCATAGCTATTGCTGTTTCCATCTCACTAAATTACTTTCTGATTTTCTCCCCTTTCCTTACATTAAGTTTGCCAATTAATATGCTCTAGCAAACAAGTTCTTCATAACAGGAGCAAAATGTAACAGTTCAAGGTGAAACCCTTTAAAAATCTGTTACCTCTATAAGTTGAACTGCATTAATCAATCCTTCATGTTCTATTTGCAGAAGAATATATGACCTATGTTTCTGTTGCACCTACGCTCAGCTGCACCAGTCCTCATTCTATTTCAACTACTCTCAGAAAATGTCTTTTATCTTCCTGTCTCTCCAGTGTTTTAGACCCCTCTGTTCTGGTATCCCCAATCTACTTACCTATGGACAATAAATAACTTGCTAAAGAAGTCATCTAATGCATATTTAATAAAGCACATATGAAAATGATAGACTACCTTGTCACTTATGGTTGTACTACTTTCCTTTGGAATAATGTTTAACAGACATATCTATCAAATCTACTTTCTTCTTTTGTCAATAACCTAATCAATAACTTTCAACTTTACATCATAAGTTTTAATAGATAAAAAATATAATACATTAATCTATACAGCATTGTAGTATGACCCAGGATCTGGTACATTTAATCATCCCATTATTTCACCAGTACTAATTTATCTAACACATCCTGGATTTGCCTTATTTTCAAAATACTCCAACATAATATTCCTTATTGAATTCAAAAAACTCTCCAGTACCTTAGCTGAGAATGCTTGAAATACATACAACAAAGCTAAAAAAACAAAAAAACAAAACAAAAAAAAAATTGCTTGTACCCTTTGGTCCATCTCCAGACCTATCATTTTTCATCTGTTGAAATCCTCCCTTAATCTCCTCCTTGAATTCCATATGTTCTACCGATAGATGTCTATAAAGCATTTCCTACCCAAATTCTCAAACATTTAATACATTCATCCTTCCATAAATAGTCAAACTGCTTCTGCAACATAAAGGAAGAGGCATAATTCACTGCTACTGCTCTCATTTTTGTTTTGTGCAGGTCTTTCCAAATTAATTAACATCTGAAATAACCAATGTATATCCACAAGTAAATTAGCACAGTGTCCACAAATAAAAGCATTTTAAATGCTTCATGATATATTTTGTAGCCTTTCAATTTAGATCCTCTAACCAGCATAGCCAATGGCCATAAATTCAATACAAAGAATACAGATGACAATGAACAATCTTGTTGAGTACCTCTAACAGTCTCACATTTGCTGACATACCCACCAATATTTTAACTTTGGCCTTTGAATAAGTATCCTTTTATATCTCCTTAAAATCTAATGAAAAAACAAATTTTGAAACAAATATTCTTCAAATAATACCATTGCCCTATCATAGGCCTAGTTAGCAGCAAGACTCAGTACATCTAGCAGTTCTGCATCTTCTGTGCATTCTTCAGCAAAATAGAAGTCTTGAAAATATTATCAAATGTTTATCTTTCACTAAATGCAACACTGGTTACAATCCAAATTACTGTATTCTAGCATCCTTATTTGCCAAATTGTCATAAACAGTTTACAGTTATGGTTTAGCATTGCTGTTAGCCCATATGAGGATGGCACACACAGATTTTTACTTTCCTTTGGTATCACTGTCATCGTCACCTATTACCATGACAGAAGAATCTGTTTAGTTTCTAATATTGCACTGTAGAACTACTAATTTAGATAACACCTCTTCTCAGTGAACACTGAACATTCCACAATTCAGTTGGACACCACTGCTTACCGACATTTCTTTTCTCACCTAACTCTTAAAATCTCTTTTACTTCTTTAATTCCTCCAAAGATATAGGTTCCTTTATCATTCTAGCTTCCTTCCTGATGAAATATTTCTGGTCTTGGAGTTTTCTACAATTTCTCTAAGTGGTAGTCTCAGTACTTACAGGAATTCTCTCATTTCATGTACCCACTCAGCCTGTTTGGTTTGTGCTTTATGTAAGTATATACACAGTAGTGCCTGAATGTTATACTACAATCACAGGGCCCCTACTATATTGCACTCCTTCTTCACTTTTAAGTTCTGCAATAAACCCTGTGCCCCGTGCCCTCTGTTTACTAAAAAGCTCACCACCAGTGTCTTTTGATAGCCAGAGGAATTATAAAAGTATTTGTCCTTCAGTGACTTGTGCATAAAATCATAACTGCTACTGAATAAAACTTTCACTTCGTGCATCACATTCAACATTTCATCCTTCATCATTTTCATATCTCCATAAAATGTAATCTGTAGTACCCTAGTCTTCCCACCAATTAATTTGTAGTTAGTTTAAAATCTGTCATCAACTAAGCTGTGTGCTGCTTTATCTTAATGTTTAACTTTTTCTCAGAATTATCCCATTATAGCACCAAGTTCTGTTTTGCAACCCTTAGTATATCCTAAATAGTCTGCAACAAATCCTCACACCAACCAACAAATGCTCTGGACTTCATAAAGCATATAAGAAATCTTCAATGCTTCTATAAACTTGAAGGTATAATAATTTACATATTACACTGTAGTAAAGAATAATCTGAAACCACTGCTGGGTGCACTTTATCCTCCTTAATTATATAAACATACTAGTTTATATATATATATATATATATATATATATATATATATATATATATATATATATATCTATATATCTATATGGATCTACTTCATTTGCCCTAACGTCCGATTGACCGACACCCATTTGCCCGACCCCATTTGACCGAAATTTCATTTGACCGACACTTCATTTGACCGACAAGTATTATTGGTAAGTAAATGGGATATGCCCCTTTCCCCACTGTAGTGCGATCCTGGAGTTAGAATATATAGTTAGGGGGGTGTGGGGGGCACACTTACTTTTGTTTTACTAAGCAATATTAAAGCAAAACTAAACAATATAATATGAAATTAAGTGGGGGGCTGTGCCCCCCACACCACCCCTAACTATATATTCTAATTCCAGGGTTGTACTACAGTGGGGAAGGGGGCATATCCCATTTACTTGCCAATAATACTTGTCGGTCAAATGAAGTCTCGGTCAAATGAAGTGTCGATCATTTGGTGTCGGGCAAATGGGTGTCGGTCAGTCGGAAGTTAGGGCAAATGAAGTAGACCCATATATATGTATATATTATATATATATATATATATATATATATATATATATATATATATAGAGAGAGAGAGAGAGGGTTTCACTAGACAATCTCGAAATACTGAAATGTCGAATTTCAGTATTTCGAGACTACTGAAATTCCTCATACCCGAAAACCCACAACCGCAAAAAACACAATTGCGACCATACACACACTTACACACCACCACACAAACAAACACACATACACCTACCTAACTACACTGCAACAAACAAAACAACACACACAAACACAACATAACATACAGACACACCTTCCCTACCTATAAGCAAAAGGAGCCATTCCCCCTGCACCCCCCCATGTGGGGAGCTGCACCCCCCACACCTCCCTACTTATATATACTAACTCAGAGGTCACACTAAACTCACAAACACGCAAAAATCACTGCTACACACACTCACACACACTAAAATCCCTACCCAATATCCATAAATAAACACCACTTACCTGAATCCCCAGCTAAATCCACAAAACACACCACACATCACGAATGCGACACCACAACAGCGGATTCAGCATTTCCGCATTCAAGATAGTGCAGTTTCACATAACTGCACTTTTGACTATTCAGTCTCGCAATACTGAAATTCAACTTTTCAGTATTTCGTGATTGGCTAGTGAACCCATATATATATATATATATATATATATATATATATATATATATATATATATATTCACTTTACAATCTCGGAATACTGAAATATCAAATTTCAGTATTTTGAGACTATAAAGCAGAACTTCCAAAATAGCAAAACCCCATAACCGCGAATCCAGAAATGTTGAATTTGCAGTTGTGGTGGTGCGCTACGTGACATGGGATGTACTGTGTGCCTGATTTATGGTTTGGTATGTGGATATGGTTGGAGATTCAGTTAAGTGAATATTTTTTAAGGGTTTTGGGTAGGGATTTGAGTGTAAGTGAGTGTGTTCGGAAGTTGTAGGTGTGGGTTAGGGTAGGTAGGTAAGAGAATGAGAGTGTAATTGTTGAAAGTGGTGGTTTTGTACATTTGTGGTGTGTGCATACGAGGGGACTGTAGAGTGTGTAATGGTGCATTTACTGTCTTTTTCTGTTTGGTGTGACCTCGGAGTTAGTATATATAAGTAGCGGGGCTGTGGGGGGGGTGTGTGAGGGCTTGCCCCCTTGCTTAGATGTAGGGTAGGTTTATTTATTTGTATTGTTGTGTTTGTGTGTGTTTTGTTTGTTGTAATGTGGGGAGGTCAGTGTATGTCTTGTGTGGTGTATGGTGTGTTTACATTCGCTGTTTTGGCTTTCGCGCTTTGGGGTGTCGGTGTTTTGGTTTTTTGGCTTTATGGTCTCGAGATACTGAAATTCAATATTTCAGTATTTCAAGAGTATAAAGTGAATATATATATATATATATATATATATATATATATATATATATATATATATATATATATATGCAGTCTGTTTGGGACTTTGATTTTTCTCCATCTATTTACGTTGCATGTAAACTACATAGGAGGATTTAATATCAGAAATGCAAACAAATCCCACAACTATTGCATAAACTTAAACATACCTCCTTATCATGGAGACAAATGATATTCTTGGTTCTCCTTTAACCTCCTAATATTCTATCATATATTTCATCTACCACAAGTCTTTTTGTGTTGCCCCGTGAGAGATCTGAGCACTACATATTGTCACCAAGGATGCACCAAAAAAAAAAAACAGTTTACTCCACCTAACAATCATGAGCATCTATAAATAAATCATCAAGTATAAGTGAGCAATGTCTTGAAATAATTAACATAAACTCTCTTTTTTCTGGGCCAGTAACAAGGAAGCTGTCCCCCCATCTAATAAGCCTTCAATAGTAAATCATGTTCTTCATCTTCCAAGAGGGTCTCTTACAGTGCTACTATCAAAAGTTTCATTTTTTTGTAAATAAGTAAATCATTCTATCTTTCTTAACAGAATTGATTAAACCATTTATATTTTAAGTTAGCAAACTCATCCTTCAGCCTTTGAGATATGCATCTTCATAACCCTTCAAAAAATTAAATATTTGATGCTGATTATAAACTTTTTTACTTGATAGACATTATTAATTTCTTTGATACCCAAATGTAGTGCATGACAAGTCAAATAACAGAAATGTCTTAACATGCTCATAAAGCCATATACAAGGTAATAAAAAGTATTTTCTTTACTAAACTGACATATGTACACCAACATTATTTTCAAAAGAAAATTAGGGCAATAACCCAGATTTCTGAACTTTTGCACATAGAGTTATTCATTGGCAGCTTAATCTTTCTAGACATCTCATCATTCCCAACGCCAATTATCCAAATCTTCTCCAAACATATTAAAATGTTTTAATTCTACTGCTTCTTACGTTTCAAGTTCTAACATTATTTTCGTTATAATTTATTGTGTCAACCAATGATTATTACAATTAAAGAAACACACACAACATATAAAATAAAAACATATAAAACATACAAAACATAAAATCATCCAGTATCATAACTTAATAAAGTCTCATGTCTTCTCTTCTTACTTCTTAATATTAACACTTGCCTTTCTTTTCTTACAATTTTGCCACTTCTAAGCAGGTGAGTTACAATGTGATGTCATAAACAAAATTTCACCATCCCAAATTGTTTGATAATGGACCCAAGCTTTTCATTGAAGCTTGCCCCTTAATTTCTTTGTTAGTGTTACAGTATCAGAGTACAGGTGTTATAGTTTATATTACTAACAAGTCTCTTTATCTCCTGCCCTTTTAGACAAATTTGACACTTTTTTTCTCTTATTACTAAAGATCATGTATTTACATTTCTTTTTACTGGTTGTTAAAATCATTACCTTTTGATCTTCCTCTGAGCTGTCAATTTGACTCTGTAACTATTTCCTTGTAAAGGTCAATTTGACTCTGTAACTTTTTCCTTGTAAAGGCCAATATTATATCATCTGCATAAAAATTAATAAACGTAGTCCCACTGATTTTGTTATATAAACCTTTTATTTACAGCAACTTTCCAGACCAGCACAGATGTATATTAAGAACAAACACAGTGCAAGCAAACACCCTTGCCTCATTCCCTTTTTAATGTCTAAACAACGATAGAGTTAAGCCATTTTTAATATTCTATGCAGGTAGTGTTTCTATTATATAACTCTCTTATTACTGATACTAAGGATAAAGAAAAGTCTCTCCTTCATTTAATTGTCTTACATAATATTGCTCTGCTCACATTATAAAGGCAGCTTCTAAAGCCATAAAGGCTGTACATAATGTTTGTTTTATAAACCTAACATATTTTCTGTTAGATTATTTAACAAATAATAGCACTGAGTTGCCAAACATTGAGCAACATATGCAAATTAATATTTGGGATACCCTATTAATCCCACCACCAGTCATCCAAATGTTCTCCAAGTATAACTGAAATATTTCAGTCGTACTAGATCTTACTTTTCATTTTCTAACATTATTTCAACTATGATTTGATTAATACTTTAGAAAAAAGCTTTTGAAAATCAAGACTTAACAAAAGGACAATGAATATTTTAGGAAATATATTGAATTGAACATTGTCCCACAGGGATTAACAGTTTTTAAATTTCCCTTTGGCTTATGGTATGATGATAAAATGTTTAAGGAATTTGTTCAAATGTTTGACAGACATGGTTTGCAGTTAATAAAATGATTATAAAATATAATGTAGAAAGTATTAATCACCTTTAACAAGTAGAGAATTTTAATGTAAAAATTAGGAATGATTTGATATTTGAAGAGTGGGAAAGGTATTACAACAAATCTATTTTCAATGTGGAAAAGAAGTGCAATAATGGTTTTAAATGGAAACAAAGTTGGAGAAGGATTTAGGACAATATAGTAGACATGACGCTTATATTAAAAAAAGAATAAATAGTAAAAAAATT
This sequence comes from Protopterus annectens, assembly GCF_019279795.1. NCBI lineage: Eukaryota > Metazoa > Chordata > Ceratodontiformes > Protopteridae > Protopterus > Protopterus annectens. The sequence goes on along the minus strand of NC_056737.1, from coordinate 413,426,920 downwards.
TGGGCAACAAGTTAAGGGGGATTAGAAAGAAGGGAATAGACTAGGTAAGATTAGAAAGTAGGGAATAGACTAGGTAAAGGTCCAGATGGGGAGAAAAGGGACACTCAGGGTTTTTCTGCCAGGAAGAACTATTGGAAAAAGAAAGGATATCACCAGAATTATTCACAAGGAGGAAGGAAGACATATGTCTACCACCCCGACAGATAGAAATAAGGCAAATAGATCCTGATATAGTGACTTTGGATGGGATATATTTTGTTTTTCAGGGTTTTCACATTTATAACTTTACAGAACATTGTATTACAAAAAAAGTTTTCTTTATTTCAGAAGGGTGAGAAATTATACCCTCCACAAAATTTGATGTAGTGGATACTCATACTGAACTTAAGTTATTTTTGAGGAAGATTAATTTATCTATTTGGTTCAAATATAATGAAACAAAAGGTGCACAAAGAGAGACCAATAATTTTAAGAAAAAAGTTTGTTTAATCCTCTACTCATTTTGACTTTACAGATATCTGAGAAAGCAGTGAGTGATGAACTTTATTCCCTTAATAGTAGGAGAAAACATATTTCTACAATTCATCTAGGGATTGTTTAGGGAAGAATGAACCATTTAAGGCAAGATAAAATGATTCAAATTATAAAGCTGGATAAAGGGGGACGGATGGTTTTGTTTAATACTTTGGAATATTCTAATGTATGATGATAAAATGTTTAAGGAATTTGTTCAAATGTTTGACAGACATGGTTTGCAGTTAATAAAATGATTATAAAATATAATGTAGAAAGTATTAATCACCTTTAACAAGTAGAGAATTTTAATGTAAAAATTAGGAATGATTTGATATTTGAAGAGTGGGAAAGGTATTACAACAAATCTATTTTCAATGTGGAAAAGAAGTGCAATAATGGTTTTAAATGGAAACAAAGTTGGAGAAGGATTTAGGACAATATAGTAGACATGACGCTTATATTAAAAAAAGAATAAATAGTAAAAAAATTTGGGCAACAAGTTAAGGGGATTAGAAAGAAGGAATAGACTAGGTAAGATTAGAAAGTAGGGAATAGACTAGGTAAAGGTCCAGATGGGGAGAAAAGGGACACTCAGGGTTTTTCTGCCAGGAAGAACTATTGGAAAAAGAAAGGATATCACCAGAATTATTCACAAGGAGGAAGGAAGACATATGTCTACCACCCGACAGATAGAAATAAGGCAAATAGATCCTGATATAGTGACTTTGGATGGGATATATTTTGTTTTTCAGGGTTTTCACATTTATAACTTTACAGAACATTGTATTACAAAAAAAGTTTTCTTTATTTCAGAAGGGTGAGAAATTATACCCTCCACAAAATTTGATGTAGTGGATACTCATACTGAACTTAAGTTATTTTTGAGGAAGATTAATTTATCTATTTGGTTCAAATATAATGAAACAAAAGGTGCACAAAGAGAGACCAATAATTTTAAGAAAAAAGTTTGTTTAATCCTCTACTCATTTTGACTTTACAGATATCTGAGAAAGCAGTGAGTGATGAACTTTATTCCCTTAATAGTAGGAGAAAACATATTTCTACAATTCATCTAGGGATTGTTTAGGGAAGAATGAACCATTTAAGGCAAGATAAAATGATTCAAATTATAAAGCTGGATAAAGGGGGACGGATGGTTTTGTTTAATACTTTGGAATATTCTAATGCTACACTATATTAATTTCTGAGATACATTCATTGAACATACTTCTTGTTATTTAAAAATAAGAGTTTATAGGAAGGCAACATTCAGCAATTCTTATCTGGATTTTAACAGTTTTCATCCGCTTAGTCAGAAAAAGAACCCTGTCAAAAGACAATATATTAGAATTGCTTGGATGACTTCGCACAGGGCTGACATGGAAACAGAATGTGATAAGGTTAGTAAAATGATTTTAGACAGAAATGACCCCCTTCCCTTGGTTAAAAGTATCAGTGAATATGTTCATAGTGAAATGGGAAAGAAATATTTACCCCTGCAGGGGGTAGGGCTACAACAGGGGGTTAACAAAGATGAACAAGGAGAAACACCAGATGAAAAAAAACTTTGTGAATGCCATGGTGTTAAAATATTCCAGACAAACATCAGTAGTTAAATATATTTTTAGGAATAACTAGATTATTTTCAAAACCAACTCTGACATTCTTGGGATAAGTGGAAAAGAACCTTTGCTTACAAACAAGGCTGGCAAAATGTTAAAGACTTTTTTGATAAAGGTAATTTTAACAAGAGAAAATGGGGTAGGGGGACAGTTCATACTACCAAATGTGGAATGTGGAATCAATATGTGAAAAGGAGGACGTTGATTTAAACAATACCCTAAGATCAAAGGTGGTTTTTGTAAAAGGTAATTGTCTAACTAAATGGGTTGTATACATTGCTTTATGTGAAGGATGTTCAAGTTTTTATGTCGGTAAAAGAGAGAGAACTTTATATAGATGTATTTATGAACATCTTTATGATATTAAGAAAAAAAAGAAAATAATGCCTTGTAGAAACATTCAGTAGTTTGTTCCTCATTTACTAAGTTTTCTTTTGCTATTATTGACTCAGTCATCTCTAATCCAAGGGGTGGGGATGCCAAAGTGTTGCTAGAAAACAAAGAATTAAAATGGCAGTTACAATTACAAGCAATCGCTTACCCAGGTTTAAATGAATATACTTACATTCAGTCTGTTTTAATTACGAGGGTGAATAACTTTTAATGGGTTGAAAGTTTTAAAAGTTTTAAAAGTTTTATGGTTTGTATTTTGTGTGAGACAGGCTTTGCTTGAAATTTATTATACACTGCATAATGATTTTTCCCATTGTTCTAGGTTAATTGGATAAGTGGTTAATTAACTGGTTTTGTATAAAGAAGCCATTTTGGTGATATGATTTGATTCTGATGAAGTCCTGTTTTTTAAGGATGAAAGCGCTTAATCGGTCTGGTCATAAATAAATAATATATTTTATTTTATAGCTGAATCCTGGTTGTGGCTTCTGGTTACTAGTTTTTTATTATTTCAACTATACTAGTAACGTTGACAACTAAAATTGCATACAGTTAGCCATTGGCAAGTAAAACTTTGCTAGGTGTCTCATTAATCCCACCCCAGTCATTCAAGTTTTCTCCAAGCATAATTGAAATATTTCAATTTTCTGGTTCTTACTTCTTAAGTTTTAACACAATTTCAGCTAATCTGGTACAATCCATTATTACCAATTCACATTAAGGATCATTGTCCCAATGACTTGACACTGTAAAAAATCATACTGCCATATCTGATAAATGTCAGTATGCATTATTTAAGTTCAGCACATTTTCTGCAAGGCAACAGCTACCCCTGCCTCCGCAGCAATATATATCAAACATATTACCTAACCTGAAAGGTAAAGGTTCACAACTAAATGCAACAAGAAGTAAATACAGTATCACTTCTGGATATAAATAAACCCAAGGCAAAATGAATATAGCATATTTTGACATACTCCAAGTCTTTTATTTTTTTGGTCATCCAGCACTTTTATTCACACAGCTCTTTGCTTTTGTAAAATACATACATCAAAAGTTCTCACATCTTCATCTTGCACAGACATTATAACCTGCTCTAGATCAGTGCCACAACCTCTCTGCTTCTGCTTTCTCTGATCCTTGTCCACTCCCTGTCTATTTTGTTTACTCTTTATTTGTTACAACCTTTTGGCTTGTACATTTTATACCTTCTTACAGCTTTTTTACAAGAATATATATTTTAAATTCAGTCAGAAGGAAAACAAAATCCAAAACATCTCTGACTAATATAATTTAAACTTTTTTATTTTGTTCTCTCTCTTACCTCGTGTATGGACAATGGCCATTGTAAAAAAAAAAAACTTGTTTGTCTCCTGTTTTGTAAAGCTTCCCGTGCCTTCATCACAATGACAAAATTTGATCTTTAAGTTTGAAATTGTCAGATCTAACCAAAATGTGTCATGGACACTCGTTTCTTGTGATACCTGATAGAAAGAGTCTGTGAGCCTGCTTGACCTATATCTGAGCAGCATGTAAATCAGTGAACTCCACTAACTTTTCATGCACATAGCTGACTTTCCTGTTTAACAAACAAAAAAAGTTCATCAATCAATTAATACTTTATTAATGGTAATGTACTCATTCTACATGCTGTTTATTTCTGAAATTTTCTGGAGGCAAGTTCATCTGCATGAGAATTTAGCCACTACAAAGTTAATATATTATTAAATAAAATTACTTTTTGCATTAGGGGAAAAATGACATAAAAATATGTTCTGTGTGTATCAACAGGCTCTCATTTTTATTATTTAATGCATTTTAGGTTACAATATGCCACTTTAGTTTATTTAACACATAGTTATCCCATTCATTGTTATTACTAAGTGCTAGCACATTTTATAAGTGTGATAAAGTACTTCAGGTTGTATACTAAAAGATTTTTACTAATATGGTTACAAGAAAGGAATTTCTTTTGAAGAACAATTTCATAAAATAAATTATGCTTATCTAATATTTATGTCTTCTTTTTATACTTCTCACTTTCTAAACACACTAGTTCAGTCGGTGGTACAGGCTGTGTTCTCCTAACATTATGTTTAGGCAAGAGAAGTGCATGAAAAGCACTATGAAATGTAAATTGTATTACAGAACAAACATGAATAAAGTTTTACTGCTACGTACCTCTGATATCATCAGATATTACAAGTGGTGTATGGCAATGATATTTAAGATCACACACATAAAGTAACACTATCATTTATACTGCAAATTTTATTAGGGTGGTCAACAGACATCAACTCCTGCATCCTTGCTTATTATAACTAATGTATTATGGAGGTACTTCAGTGGTGTGTCTTGCTATAACCTCATATAGTGCACAAGTCATACCTTGATATTGCATAGCCATTTATCTGGAGGAACTTGAACAGTTCTTGGGCCTTTTCTTTATCTCTGGCCTTTTCTTTAGCTGTCAGGGTGTCATATGGTACCAACAAAGGATGACTTCCTCCACCTAAAACAAACAAAAAAAAAACCAAACTTGATTCTAATAAGCAAAATTATTGGTTTAGAATCAAATGGGTTAAAAACAATGTAATGACCTAAAGCTGATTTCTAACATTTTTGGCACAACATTCAGACATGCAAGGTATTAATACACACTCATTTCAGAAAAAAACAAAAAACAATGTATTTCCGATTTAGTTAAAAAAAAAAATATATATATATATATATATATATATATATACACACACACACACACACACACACACACACACACACACACATATATATATATATATATATATATATATATATATATATATATATATATATATATATATATATAGAGAGAGAGAGGGGGGACTGTTATTAAATCTTACCTTTGCTTTCTAATTCTGTTTTCTTCTTCTTTGCCCAAATGTTGTGATAGTTTTCTGCTACTACCTCAACCATTCCCTGCACCATTACAAAACAAAAAGAAACAGTTACAGTTATACAGAAAAATAAAGCAATTACATACAAACATGCTTGCACAGACACACACGCATGCACAGATAAGCACACACACATAAAAATACAAAAACAATGTAATCTCTCAAAAAAAAAAAAAAAAACAAACACACCACCAGTACCCCTTAAAACCTATTAACGTAATACTAACACACAAAAGTATATATTTTTTATTTTTATTTTATTTTACATTTGATAACTGGGAAAGTCCGACTGGACACAGGTTCATTTTCAGCGGAAGCCCAGGGAGAAAAGCTCCAATTTAACACTATAGTACATATGAGTTGAATGAGTGTACAAATACAAATAATCAGATACATAAGCATACCATTAAGACATACAAATAGACATATAAGAATACATTTCTGCATACACATAAGAATACATTTCAACAGTTTTTTTTACATCTTCAAATGCTAACATTTCCCCCTCCTAATAGGAACAAAAGTCCCAAACTAACAGCCCCACTCACAGACTTGAGTTAACCTAAAAGAAAGGTAAACATGCTAAGATTCATGGTGCAGCCTGTGTTTCTACTGAGTGCTAATTGCTTTTGTCTTTTCTTTATAGCTCTCCCAGCTGGGAAAAAAACCCTGAATGCCTTCAGAGAACATTATGTCCAAGACAGTTTCTCTTCTCGTTTTTTTCCCTTCAGCCAATCACTCTCCACCAGCCTATAGCCAGTTTATCTTTATCAGATTGTCTCCATGGAGATGTGAGAACCAGGCAGCCAGTTTCTTTTTATCAGATTGTTTCCATGAAAACATGAAGACCAGCTGCAAAAATATATTCAATATCCTTTTTAATTTTCTTGCTTACTCTTAAAACTTGTTACTAAATAAATCTAAGGTCCTTAATCCAGTCATTTCCTCATGCAAATATATATGTATATCTCCAAAATATGCAACCAAATCTAGAAGAGTTAGGATTTTTGCTTAGAAATGTTTACAAAGGTATTGTTATACCCCAAGTAGACTCCAGAGGATTTTTTCCTCAGGTAGATAGCAACAAGGAAGAAAGTGGTACTTGGAAACATATTTTCTAGGAGTGTGGTGAGTTGGCGGACTTTAAGGATTCCCTGCAGGATGCATTGCTAGAGATGCTGGTTGGGTGGATTGGTGTGATGAGGGAGATTATTTTTCTGAGCTATGATACAGAATCGAATTGCCTAGACATGGTAAGGCCTTGCTGTGTCTAATTATGGTGACAGAAAATGGAAATCAAAAAACAGTGTAATCATTAAAAGACAGATAGTAAGGTCATCACTCTGATTTTGAAGCAATAGATTTCAGTCAGTTCAGTGACCACTCTGGCAAAACTTTTTCTGCTGGAATCAGCAGAATTAGCTGAACTTTTAAAAATTGTCTTTTATACAGGATTTGTCTCCATACCCACCACACAGACAGATACCCCCTACTCTCTTTAACTGCCTCCAAGATCAACAAACGTTGGGGCAAGTAACAATTTGAATTTTCTGAAATCTGCATATGATTAGCTGCTTATGACCAAATAGACTTCAATGAAATCAGTCACTGACCAGATGAATGAATACCAGATAGAGAAACATAACAAATAAATATTTATGATGAGTTTTGAAAGCTTACTCTTCAATGGCAGAAAATTCTAAAGCCATAATAGTTAAAATATATTAAGGTGACGTTGCACTCCTCAGCATGTAACTGTACCTGTGCGTATTTGCAGTTTCTTGCTAAAGCTACAGAATCTTTATGTCCACTTTTGTGCCCTATAGTGTATGCACAGTGGCAGAGGATCATACAAAATGCTAACACCAAGAAAATGACATGCACGCACACACATGCATACATACCTAAATGAACACTAAACAGATATCTAGCACTGATGACTGTTCCAAACAATGGAAATTAATTTATCTCCTAAACCACTAAATGGCACATACATATCAGACAGGAATAAAGAATCAAAAATGATCCTTTAAAACTTGCTGTAGCCAAAGGAACATTTTTTAAAGGGCCACTGTTGTTAATATACTGGAATCTTTCTTCTATGTTACTTTTGCCCCCACAACTAGCAGTCATTAAGCCTCATGTATCCTAGCAACTGAGGATGCTTCTAATAGTCTAGCTCCACCTTTGGTTGTTGGCCTATGTGATCAGCATCACTGTAAAGGCTCACAGTACCTTCCCTACTTTAATACATGCTCCAGCACACCCTACATAAAGGCTACCACCCAATGTTGATGTAATGAGCCTAATGCCTGCTCCCTTGCTGCAAATTTGCATCTAGGCACCTCCTCTGAGTGTCTAATGCAGAATACATTGTTGCTCCACCCTGCCCTCCCCAAGTATGGGTGTGACCATCCTCTCTTGCCAGCTCTCTCAGGTACCCATTCTGCTAATCTATCCCAGGTTGCATGGGATGTAGTTAGAGCTTTATCCCTCCATTTTAATATAACAGAATTGTTAATATACTGGGATTCTTTTTCACCATATAAACTACTATATGCACTACTGTTAGGTTTATTAGTGTGACACTAAATTGTGCACATCTACCTATCATTTTCAGAGCAAAGCAACTATCTTTTGTAATATCACTTGAAATCTTACTGAAGTATTTTTGTGTCCAGATTACCAATATGCAATGACATAATGAAACTCGTGGTAAGACACTGACAGGCTCAGCAGTGAATGGTTAATCCCAATTAAAACTATGCACTAGTACACACTTTGTAATTAATGTTATACTGGTTCAGCACAGTTACTTTTGTTTCTGGCAGGTCATTTTGTGTCTCTAATTTCGCTGCCAAGACCCATACAGCTGATTTAAACTTTTAGTCTGGTAATGTGATCCATCCATGAAATACTGTCTTCCACTCTACAGACTGGTGGATCTCATTATTGTTGAAGACTTACTTTACACTAAGCTGGTTCTTAACCTTCTTTGTAAATCACACCAGTCTATCTTGAATCCTGATCTGAATCCTCTGGCGTGTAGCACGTTCTTCTTGACATAGCCGTAGAGAGGCACTACAGCAGAGTATGAACTATAAGCAGTTCACAACAGAAGCTCTCACAGAGATAAAGAATCCATGCCCCATTAGGTAATTAAAAAACAAAAATGCTGGCATGGGCACTCCACAATAACCATGGCTCGAACAGGAAAAAATATTTTATTGCAAATCCACAGGTCACAATTCCAAACGTCGATGTAGAGATTGGTTAAGTGCTTTCATCTGTATGCAGTACAGACTTCCTCAGAACCAATCTTACATTTTAAAAACACCATATAAATAACTTCTTTGGCACCAAACTATGTTTAAAAAACATTTAAAATTTAAAGAGACATTACCTCAATAATAAATTATTTCCCCCTACTCTATGATATTGACAATGAATGAAAACTTGTTAAAAATAATTACTAAAAATGACTAAAAATACATCATATATGAAAAAAACCTATGTAAAAATACAACATATGTAGAAACATATATAAAAAACATATATAGAAAAACATAAGATATAAGCTATGCCATAATAAGAAATGGCTTAATACTAATGTATTCGTTTAAACCAGGAGATCTTGTAGCGTCAGTGATAATTTGCCATTTACTTTCTTTACTGGCCAATAATGCTTTCCAATTCCCTCCATATGGTGAAACATCAACTTGATCTATTAAGGCAAACTTGAATTGATGTTTATCTCCTTTGTCAGAGAAATGTCTATACAATGCATTATTTTTGTCCTTTACTTTTATCCTGTATATATGTTCATAAATCCGTCTCTTGAACTGTCTCTCTGTCTTCCCTATATAAAATGCAGGGCAGGCATTGCATGTTGCGATGTATACAACATGTGGAGTGTTGCAATTGCCCGCCCTGCATCTTATGTGTGTGTTATTGATATCTTCCAGTACAAAGCTTTCTACTTCATTGATAACACTACATTGTTTACATTGCCCACATTTTTTAGTTCCTTGCACCTTCTTTTTATTACCTATCTGTTTTGACACTTTTTAAAGTAACTTTTTTATGTTGGATCCAGTCTTAAATACAAATCTGTGTTGACTACCCAAAATAGAAGCTGTATCATCATTCACCATAATTAGATTCCAATGCTGCTTCACAATATTCATAATGTAATTGACATAAGGTGAATACATCAAAACACACACTTGATTGGTGTTGCTATTGGATAAGGACTGATCTTTTTTAACATTAACTGAGTTCTTACCTAATAAGATGGTATACTTGTTCCCCCATTCCTGTCTAACATATTCTAATGTATCTGTTAATAATTTGAAAGGATAACCTCTAATGCTGAACATGGTCATCAATAGTTCAAGTTCTTTATCCAAAATATCTCTAGAGGAAGACATCCGAGCGGCCCTAATACACTGGCCCTTAAAAATATTTTTGAAAACATATAATGGGTGGTTACTATTAAATTCAATATAATCATTAGAAAATGTCTCTTTCCTATATATTTGTGAAACAAACCCTTCCTCAGAATGACTTATGAATGTGTCTAAATATGCGATACCACTATCACTAATATTGCGAGTAAATTTTAAGAACTTGGTGGTGCTATTGATATAATCAATAAATAATTGAATGTCATCCTTTGGACCATTCCATAAAAGGAACAAATCATCTAAGTATCTAGTATAATAGACTATATGAGTATAAAAATCACTAGTAAAAAGAAATTCCGTCTCCCATTGTAACATGACAAGATTGGTGAAAATGGGAGCACAAGATGCTCCCATGGCAACACCTCTTTTCTGCCTAAAGAATTCACCTTCGAATTGTATATAATTGTGGTCTAACACCAATCCCATCATGTCTGTAATCAAACATATCCGGTCCCATTCCATAACTGAAAAATTTCTTAGGCTATTACTAAAAAATTCCAAACCTATGTCTCTGGGGATACATGAAAATAAATCAACCACATCTATAGTGACGAAAAATAATTGTTTGTTCCATAAATCCAATGTGAGATGACCTAAAAATGTCCATGAATCCTTGATAAGGTGTGGAATGTTGTCATAAATAGGTTTGACCCATCTGTCTATGGCCACCCCAATTGGATAGGTCTTCGATCTACTCCCCGAGACAATAGGTCTGAAAGGGGGGTTTGTTAAACTTTTGTGTACTTTGGGAATACCTATGATATTGGCCAACTCAGGCGTCTCAACCTTTAAATAATTGTATGTGTCACTAGTAATTCTGTGATCAATAAAATATTCTTCTATCGCTAAATCTATTTTCTTATAGCCTATGTTAATTTCATTTAGTGACACTACATCATAGTTCCCCATTGAATATAAAATGCTATGTATTTGATTGTTATAATCCAATGTATTGTATAACACAATCCCACCCCCCTTGTCCGGTTTCATAATTCTGATTTGATTGTTTGTCATAAATGAATTTAAACATTTATGTTCATCCACAGATAAATTGTCGTTAATAACATATTCAAATTTACGATCTCTCTTTCGGGTTGAATTCCACCTGTAAATATCTTGACACACCATCTTTTCAAAATTCAAGACTTGAATATTTGAGTTGGGTATAAATGTACTCTTCTTCTTAAGATCTTTTTTAATAATGGCTTCCCCACCATCTTCCTCTTGTTTAAATTGCATAGCTAAATTAAGTCTCCTACAATATAATTTAACTTCTGTGATGGTGTCAACTAAATTGAATCCTACTGAAGGAATAAACTTCATTCCTTTACTGAATAACATAAAGAATTCTTTAGTGATGTCCATTCCAGTATAATTGAATACAGTGAACCCTTTGTAAGATTGAATGACATTTTCTGTAAGTGTATTGTTAATATTTTCACTCTGCCTACAATATTCTTCCTTAGGCAGTGTAATATCATCTTCTTCTATTCTTGTAAATCGATTGCCTATTGATTGACTTAGTTCCAGTGTTGTTGTCTCCCCCTCCTGTTCCAATTTGTTATTTGATTTTTTGGGGCTGGATAATATCTGCCCCCTGAAAATTAGTGTCCTTATCCATTGGTCCTACAATATTACTATTGTTTCTACCTATGTCATATCTTGATCTATCTTGTGGCCAGATATAAGCCCTCTTTTCATTATATTGCTCGATGTCTCTCTCTATTTTCCTACACTTTCTGTTGAAAATAGTTTTGGCCTTATTCTCTGCAATAAAAAACTGTTTCTCATATAATTCTTTCCACTGTAAAAACGATGGATCATTCACTATTTCATGATTTAATTTCTCCACTTCACATACATTGGCTGATAATTTTTCGTCGTTTAATTTGATAATCATTTTCATGTAACTAATACCAAAACTGTCAAACAGTTTGTCAAATTCATTCTTATTTCCCACACTATATTCAACACCCATAGGTAATTTAAAAAACCTAAGACCCTTAGGTACAATTTGTAATAAAATACATTTGCTTAAATAAGCGTTATCAATCTTTATACTTTTGATATTAAATAATTTCTTGCCTAACAAATAAATAGAATCTTTGATTGAATCCTGGAGTAAATCTTTACCATGACTATAATGCCTTGCTTTGTTTGAGATGTTAACTTGTTCAGTATTATTAGCAAATTCATAGTCATCGGTTAAAAATTGATCAAGACAGTCCCCTCCATTGATACTTCTCACTCTGTTTGTACATTTGTTTTTAAAAACATGTTGTCTATGTTCATTGCCAGAAAAAGGGTTTGAAACATTATTGCCAGCCACAGTACCTTTCGTGTTGTCAGTCTGAGTTCGCATCACAGTAAAATATGTTTTCATTGGTATTGCACGTTTGGGACGAGCCCCTAGTCGTTCTGTTTCATCGCGGTTGTGAAATAGACTGAAATCAAAAGTGAAGTCATTATCAGACGTGTGACTCACATTGATTTTTCTGTTAGTTGTTAAACACGTCTCCTGCAGCGACAACTTTCTGTCGTCCATAGCACACACTTGCCCATTAGGGATGTCCACCTGTGTGCTATTGTCAATACATGAAGGATGACATAAAACTTTCTTTGGAGAATGGCAAACCATTTCACCACAACCGCCAAGTTTGGGTGGTGACAACGTTCGCTCGACTAATTCGATAAGTCTGGATACCTCCGTTTTTAAAGTGGATACTTCCTGATGCAATTTACAAATTTCGTCCCTATTCGATAAAGCCTGTGTTTCTTCGTTGTTGCCTTCCATGCCAGCCACGACTGAAACCAAAAACAACAGGCAACACTAGAAACCAAAAAACAAAAATTCTGGCGTGGGCACTCCACAATAACCACGGCTCGAACAGGAAAAAATATTTAATTGCAAATCCACAGGTCACAATTCCAAACGTCGATGTAGAGATCGGTTAAGCGCTTTCATCTGTATGCAGTACAGACTTCCTCAGAACCAATCTTACATTTTAAAAACACCATATAAATAACTTCTTTGGCGCCAAAACTATGTTTAAAAAACATTTAAAATTTAAAGAGACATTACCTCAATAATAAATTATTTCCCCCTACTCTATGATATTGACAATGAATGAAAACCTGTTAAAAATAATTACTAAAAATTACTAAAAATACATCGTATATGAAAAAAACTATGTAAAAATACAACATATGTAGAAACATATATGTTTTTTAAACATAGTTTTGGCGCCAAAGAAGTTATTTATATGGTGTTTTTAAAATGTAAGATTGGTTCTGAGGAAGTCTGTACTGCATACAGATGAAAGCACTTAACTGATCTCTACATCGACGTTTGGAATTGTGACCTGTGGATTTGCAATAAAATATTTTTTCCTGTTCGAGCCGTGGTTATTGTGGAGTGCCCACGCCAGCATTTTTGTTTTTTGGTTTCCAGTGTTGCCTGTTGTTTTCCATTAGGTAATTAGCCTCATGGCAGCAGTGAATTTTTGTTGCAGCCCTAAAAAAAGTTTGGATCTTTACTTTTACTTTAAGGTGTTGCATCTAAATGACTCCTACTTCATCCCTTGCTATTACTCTGGGCAGCTTATTCTGCCCTGCTTCTCTGTCAGAATGGTAAGTAAATGTCACAGTGGTACAACTTTACAACATGCCACCAGTTTGATGCCTCACCTTTTGCAGAGCCTAGTGTAGCTCACTGACTATTTCTGATACACAGTCTCTGGATCAGCATTAGAAATGGTAGCTTATTAGAGGGGAACAGCAGTTTTAGGATCTTGGATTTAACATCAGAAAACTCGTTTCTAAACCCATAGAACATCCTGCAGATATATCACCATCTTACCCTCAAGAAAATTCAAATGCCCATGAAATCTATTTATTTATTTCCAGATTATTAATATACTCAGATTTTCCTTTATGCATTATATTTGTTTATATACCATGCCATGTAGCTCAATCATTTCATTGCCTTACATGTTGTCCTTACTTTTCCAACCCTTCTAATATTATCTCTTGTTTTCTAAATTTTCATAGCATACTTAAATAGATCATTCATCCTACCTCCCATCATACCTCTCAAGTGTACCTCACTACGAGGAACGTACCTCATTTGGGGTCTTAAAAAGTTCATGTTCCTCAAAGTTCCACATTGAAAGAGTCTGTCACACATTCAATGTTAGGAATTTTTTAAGTGAAATCCATGGTAAATAGAAATTAATCATATTAATTCATTAAAGGATCTTCTTTATAAGTAAAACCAGCATATTTTAACCATCCTATGACCTTCCTAGTTGAAGTTGTTAGTAAGCCGTTAGTACATGTTCCACATTTTGCCCATTTGTTCCACATTATGAAGGCGAGTGTTCCTTATTTTGGAGATGGAAGGTTGAGAGCTATGCCTCCCATTGCTCAATTGCATTTTCTATTAATTCATGTTTCTCTCTGAGATATTCCCAAACATCTTTTGTTATTACTAGAGCATTTAAGAGGCTAGTTCATGTTTACAAATATGACAGTAACTATATAGCTCTATTTATTTATATTGTTTAACAGGCTGCTCTATTTTTTGATAAAAAAAAATCAGCAACCAAAAATAAACCAAAAATACAGAGAATAAAATGGAAAACAAAACATAAAATAGAAAGAAATAAGTAAAATGAATTGAGAATAAATATCTATTAAATATTTTTTTTTCTATTTTTGGTTTTCAGAACCAGTCACAGATGTATCAGGCAACACATTCACTAACCTGCAGCTCCCTGGAAAGAACAACGTTTGCCATGTCAAATGGAGCTGGAGTATAGCCATCACTCTAGGGAGGAAAACATAATTTAGAATGTATTTAGAAAACATATAATAGTATACTAAAGAATTTGACAGTGCCTGTACTTAGTATCTCATTGTAAGGCATGTTTATTACCTAACCTGTCTGGGGTATTTTTTTTTTCATTAAATAAGGTTATTTTATAATGCTATGACTTTATCCGGAGGCAGTCTTGAAGACAGAACAATGTTGTCTCACGAAGTCTTGGTCAGCATAAAAATGACATGAATGGGCACTGAAATGTATCTGTCCCACTCCAAAACTGTGGTGGTTATCTAGTTAATAGTTAAAGATCAGACCCTCACCTGGGTGGACTGGGAGATTTTGCGGAGCTTTTCACTTTCTCGCTGTTGAGCCATTGCCTCACCTTCTTTGGTTCTTTCAATGGTCCATCCCATGGCTAACATACTCTTAAGGGATTCCCTAATTGGCCAGCGATAAATTTCTTTTTCCTGTTAAGAAGATACATACCAGTTACATTAAAGTCACCTTAAAACATGAATACTGTTAAGAAAAGTGTTAAACTACATGTGCTATTTCCAGCTTAATTAGCATAAGCATAAAGATGGATATTTTTGAGAAACATATTAGCAAGGCAAAAAGGTATTAGTTAAGGAAATCAGACATATACATATACATTTAAATCATAAAATAAAAAAAGTTCACCAGAGAAAATTAAATGATTTAATTCATATGTTCAAGTTGCACTGGTTACCTTGTCAGTTAGTGTTTTGAAAGGCCGGATTAATGGATGGGTCTTTGCATTTTCATCCAAAGAAGCACCAAGTTTCCATCCACCCTGTATCTGCAGAGATATAAAGCATACAGAAATAGTGGGATTCATAAACTTATGTTTACTTTGAAGACAGTGTTTCCAAGCTGACTTAGATGCCCTAATGAAAACAGATGTCTGACAGTGCCTCTCTTTTATAAACACAAAACGAGAAAATTCTTTAATTAAATGCGAGCGCCATGTTTCAGTGGTCGAACTGATCACATGGCAGATTCTGCTATTTCAACCTTGCCATGAACCACATCATATGTCAACTGTCTTGTGGTTCTTTACTCACCTGGGTTTCTCCATCATATTCGTTTGACATTCTCTTCTTAGAATACACGAACTATGAAAAAAACACTTTTTACCTAACAGCAGCTTCTTAAAATAGCAACTTCTAAATGACTTAAGGGAAGATAAAACAAGATTTTTAAGAATAATTGTAAATCAATATCCTTGTGCAACAAATTAAAAAAAAAGACAATACTATCCTGAGACTAATAACCATGGGTTTTTTTTGTCTTTTACCCAAAGGTAAAGAGAAAATGTAAAAAGAGATGTCAACTTAATCAGTAAATGAAATGTGTCAAAAATGCAAGGCGCACCAGATTCTTTCAGTAACATGAATGTAGGTTATGCTTTATTAATTATTTAACACTGTCTGAGATGTACTGAAATTTTTTTTAGCATGCAATGTTTTGATAACATTCAAGATTTTCACTAAAGTTAGGTGATAATAATCATTGCATAAACAGTAAATTGTATCACTACAGTCAAACATATTAGGTAAGCTCAATAAACATTTCCATAGTAAGAGAAATTTGTGATGATTATTTAAGGCACTGTAGTAGGCATTGTCTTTTCTTCCTAAATATGATTAAATTATAACATTCAATGATTTGTCATATGTAACACAGTAACTAGTTTTCATGTCAGCTCAGTATATAATTAGAAAGCAAATCGAGATACTGAGTGTTTAAGGTAATTAATAAATATTATTACTTACTAACTTATACTGAACATGTATCTTATGTCATAGCAAAAAGCACAGCATTAAACGTAATAGTATAGAAATTAATAATGAATGCATGCCTCTATTATTACTTATAAATGAGTGTCCTCTTTCTCAATGACGTCACTGAGAATGTTACATGCAATGACTTGGTGGTTGTGATTTTCAGCATTAACTGAAGTTTTAACAATTTATGCCAGAATACGCTATGAGATTCTACTACTCCAAATGGCCAAGAAACTGGAGACCTACAATATAGAAAGTAGTACAGTTTTATCTCATAAGACAAAAACAGTTTGTAGGACCAGTGCTGGTGAGAAAAGTCAGAACTGCATGTTAGACTTGTAGAGGAAGCCTAATAATTCAGAAGAGGAGATAGAGTTGGAGATAAAGGAAGACCTATATTTTCAGCAGCAGGGGAAAAGGCTGAATATGGGGTATACAGATGCCTTTCTGTCACTGTAGTATAAGGAGAAATATAAACTAAGTCTAAGATTGAGTCATCTCTGCTGTAAAGTTACCTCCAAATCAATATATCCCTATCAAAAGTGCAAGATCCTGTCCTACAAGCCCTGATAATTTCAAATGCAAGCTGTGATTCTTTATCTCAAAGAAAAAAAAACAGTAATGGTTAGCAAATGTAAAATAAAGAGTAGTGCCTGTACTTCTGTGAATGATATAAAGAAAAACACTTGTCTTCATCAAATACATTCTACTGAAAATTGTAATATACAATAGAAAACGTCATAAGGAGAAGAATTAATAATTCTACGAGCTGTAATTCACAGAGCATAGCTCATGTCCTCCATTTCTGACACAATTAAAAAAATGTATACATATATTTTAAGTAGGAATTTGCCATATACATAACATTTACATATTTTTATAACAGACCATTTTAAATGGCTTTATATTGAAATGCTTGTTTTGTGAATCATTTATTTATGTGTATTTGTTTACTGGAGAAGAGCATTGATCTCCATGGACCTTTTTCACACTCAGCCCAAGAACACTATTTTGTTAACTGACTTGGTCCGACTCGCACCGTTAGGCAATACAGGCTATGAGAATCAAACCTAGAACCACAGGACCACAGGATAAAGATCGTTAACAACTCTTTAATCATCTATGACAGCTGTCAGGCTAAAAGTGCAGATTTAATTGAAGTCTGCTTACTCAATACATAACAGAGCATCTAAGGATAAAATAAAATAAAATAAAATGTGCAGAAAACAGAAACTAAAACTCAAAGAGTTCAGGCAAATACACACATTGCTTCTCTACATTTAATGTGGGCATGATATCCCATGTGGCTGTGCATTATTTCATATGTTAACTGTCAGATAATTTTATTTAAGCTCTGTGCTCTTCGGTGATGAGTATTAAATACTTAATAACACTACTGAATACTTAATGACCCACAGTCAAAGTTCTAATACTCATATGAATAAGAAATGAAGCTGCAAGTGGATGTGCTTAGAAACTGATTGCATGGTAGCAGAGAGTAAAAGTGATGGTTCATGCAGTTCATTCTGAGAAGAGAAGGCTAATCAACAAGATGTGACAGTGACCATTATAGGGAGAAACCCTTTTTAATACTTTATCAGTGAAACTTTTTAGGAACTAGGAGTAAAATCTTGTTCTGTCTTAAATGACATCCCAGTTGTACAGACCACTAGTCATGATATCACATGTAAGACATGCAGTTAAATTCAAAATACTAGGTAAAACAATAAAATACAATGTATGGAATCAACAAATATGTTTTAAATAAATAAAACAAAGAATGCAAGCCTTCAGACTGATTCACCTTTCTTCAGGCAGTAATACAAAATACTTGGTTGTTCATGGTATGTTTCAACATTTTAACCTTGGGCTAAACCTGAAAAGGGTCCAAGTACATTATAGTTCTACTCAATTAACAAGTGAAAATAAATAAATAAATAAATATGCACACAAATAAAGCAATAGCATCTCAGTAATAATGTATATCTAGAAATGCCAGCAGTTGCATGCCAGTTAAAATGTGATACTGCTTTGGTTCAGTCTTTCCTAACTTCAGCAGCTGTAACTTACTACTGGCTACTGTTTTAGTTCAGTCTTTGTTCAGTCTTTGTTATTACTGACTGAAGAAAAAAAAAACATTCTCTGTCTGAAAGTTTGCAGGTTGTGTTGTTTATTTATTGTATTAAAGTACTCACTGATTTTATGACTGGTGTTTTATTATTTTTATGAAGTATTTTCTTAGTGGTGCTTTTTGTGTCTATTTTGGATTTATTAGTCTAAATTCTAAATATTGTTTTGACACTTGAATAACAAAACATAAGCTCTTAATAGTAATTTAGAAAAACAAAACATATAAAGTGTTGTGAGCTTAAAATGGTCTATGTGATCAGTTTGACAGAAGGCAGTTGTCACATGTCATAATTACCAGCAACTGCCTACTTGAGGATGATTTGTACAACAGTTTACTAATGGGTACTAAGGTGACTCAGGAATATGGTCCTGAACTTAAAAAAGTAAAGGGTGCATCAATGGACAAGTATGTGAGGAAAGATGTCTGACAAGTATGATAAAAATGCATTTATGTATATATTTAAATTAATAAACTAATGGAGAGATACTTTTTTTTCTCCAAGGTGCACTAATCTTGGAACTAATTAGATTAAGTAATGAATGCAGGGAGGTAAAGCACCCTGCATGAGTGGTGCAGGAGAAGGGGGACTTTGCTTTTAACAGAAAAACAATTGACCAGTTTGTGCGAATTCCACTCTGTACTGTTTGTTTCATGGAAACAGCATTAGGACAGCTCTCTTCCGTGCCCATTCATTCAGCTCATGGCTCCACAGATCAATTGACAAAGCATTTCAATCCACAGCCACTGCAATTGTTTTCACATGGAACTGTTGCCCGCAGATTTTCTTTTCATTTCCTTACTGTGTTCACACTTTTCACTTTGGAAAGCAAGTCATTTTTCTTTGGAGCAAACCACCAATTAATGTAGGTTGTGGTGTCACTACTGGATGGACTTTGTTGTAGAACTTCAGACTATGGGAGATTATCCCATTATTCCTGTCTCACCTTTTAAAATGTTTCATATGCTTTTGTTTCCCTTTTCCAAACTAGGGCTACTTTGAATCTATCCAGTGTAATATTTAATAAACTGGTATTTAGGGGGCTTCACTCCCATATTCACCCTTAGTATATTTTGCTGAATTAATTTCTCTTAACATTAGAAGAAACTCCTGACTGTTCACATGCCTACTGTTAGTAAAGCATAGATAATCAATCAAATTAATTCCCAAAGTCTTCAACATACTTGAAGTCAGATGCAGATATCTTGGGAACTTTTGTCTTCTTGTGAGCTTTGTAGATTATATGCAACACTTAAGAGTATGCTAAAAAATGTCATACTTCTGGCCGATATCGCATCTTTTAATTCTCCATTTATAATATGCAGTGGTCCTCGTTTGACAATCTTCACAAGTATGACAAAGAAATTCATTTTTAAAACTGCTACAAAGTCTGGCATCTTTTACAAATGTCTGAGGTTTCCACTTCTATATGTTGATGCTCATCTCAGGTTTATGATATAATGGGCGTTCTCAGGCTACTTTCATTCTCTTACAGCTTTGTATAAAAGTTAGTGATGAAAATAAAATAAATTTGTGCCACCAACATCTAAGTTAACAAAAATATTCCCTTCAAAATGAACATATTTGTTTTAATCAGCAAAATAAAAAATACCACTGTTCCTCTTCAGGATAGATGTAACCCTATTAGATGATTTATGGGATGACAAACATTAAGCAGCTATAGCATCTCCTGAGTCAGAAGTGCTCGGCAGTTGATTAAAGATGTAGGGATCACTAATTTTAAAAATATTACAAGACTGGGTTGCTGTCTTGGAGCAATCAAAATAGAAGTCATCTCTTGCATTTTTTTACTTTAAAAATGAAACAGAAAGCTAACAGAAAATGGCAGTTATGTACTTAACATAATAATAGTTCCTTCCATCCAGATCTGTTCAATATGACTACTGTAGTGTGGCAACAACCTGGTCTACATTGCACACCTTTGAAAATAGTATTCTTAAATTAAAGGCACTGAGTAGATAGGTATAAGTTTGAATGGAATCTACAACAATAATTATTTAGAGTTTATTATACTGGTAGTAGCTGATGCCATCTTGTTTATATTTATAATATATGTATAATATTTTACAAAAGCTGGTTCCAATTATATGTTTGTGTTCACATTTACAATACTTGCATGTAACTATATATATATATATATATATATATATATATATATATATATATATATATATATATATATATATGGATAGATACATTTTTATGGAGGTTATAATTATATTTAAATGTTTTAAGTATTTTTGAAATTCAGAGTATATGTACAAATGTATTTATACATGTATATGACTTCAGAGTGAATAAGAGGACACTTGAGTTTGTGTTTATATCACTTCATGTCTAAACATGGCCGCCAATTTTAAAATGTATTTAAAGGGTCATCTAACACTGTTTTTGTTATGTCTGATGAAGTTTACTATTTTATGTAAATGAAAAGCGCTTCACAATTAAATAAGGCTTTTCATTTATTATTCTGGACTACCATAGTGTTATTTATACAATTTGTTTAGTTATTTTTTTTTAGTAGTATTTTGTGTCAGCAGTCCATTTATAATGGGAAGTAAATCACAACCGCTGTATACACAGGATTTACAGCAGTTGTTTGAGAAGCTTGTGGGGCTGATTCAAGGACTCACTCAGTGTGTGGAAGGGTTGGCTGTTGTGGTGGATGAATTAAGAAGCGGTACTAATTCAGCGTCATCACAACAGAATACAAAGGCTTCGCATACCATGCAGCAACCTCAGCATATTCAACAGCTTTAATCAGCTGTTATACATGAGCAGGAGAATGGTTCACAGTTTATTGATGATACGGCAGCTTCATGATTGGCAGATCAGCAACAGGGTGCTTTATCTAGCAGTAAGCACAGTGATAGTAATCAGTGGATTGTTTTGGATGTAATTAATATGCATGTTAATCCTTTCTACCAATGGGTTAATACGCAGCAATCTCACAATACTTTCTCTATCATGAATGGGCAGAGACAACTCTCACTCCCTGGATTGAATGTGAATGGTTTAGTAGGTAGGTCAACATCTATTCCACATAACACTAGTGTGGGCCGTAATGAAGGCAATTTTCGTAATGATAATGCCCCTTGTAATAATACCAATCACCTTGAACAGGGGAGCAAACAAGGTAGTAGTATTTTCTGGAAACCTTCACCGTTGAATGAATGGCTTATTGAGGGACAAATTAATACCAGGGCAAACTTAAATAGCCAGAATGAGGGAGCAGTTATAAAATCGTTGCTTGGGCAGCTTGATGTGAAATTGTTCAAACTGAAAAAGTTGCAAGCTGAAAAGATTTATTTAAGAGACTGTATTGTGAATAAAGTTGTTCCTAAGGGCTTACGCACATGGCATTATCCCTCAGGACTAATAGAAAATTCACCTTTGTATGCAGAACTTTTGGCAATGTATGACTAACATGGTTTTGAACTACTAGAAATGCTCATTAAATATAACACTAAAGAGGTGGCAGAATTGCTTACAAAATGTAACAGTTTGGAGACACAATTGCAATCAGAAAATAATTATAACAGATATAAATATGAGCATCAGAGGATCTATGGTAGTATAGAGCAAGTCCTGTCTGAACTTAAATGCAAAAAGCAGAATAAACTGCAGAGGAACAAATAACAATATAGTAAGGGACAGGCATATCCAAAAACACCAAGACTGAGGTCTAATATAACAAATGCTGTTAATATTAGTAGTAATAATGACTATGGTCAGGCACAGCAGCACCATATAACACCTAATTATGTTCTCCAGGATGATCATCAAGGGATGGACTTTAATTTATAAGATGAACATTTTCTGCGGCTTAAAAGGTCTGAAAGGATAAGAAATCGTAATCATCAAAATTTAAACAATAATAACAATTGGACTGGACAGAATCAGAGGAGGGGAAGGTTTCAATGCCAAAAAGAACTAATGGTCATTTTACACCCATCCTTAGTTATGAAGAGGTTGACCATACTGTAGGAATGAAAGCTGATCAATTTGACAGCTCTACAGTGTTTATAACAACTTTAGTCAGATTGTATGGAATGGACAGTAAGGATATGGCAGTTATGCACTTACCATAAAGCTGGATTGTTTCATCCAGCTCCATCAGGTATGACATCCTTCCCTCAATCTCTCTTCCAATTTCTCTATTCTAAGAATCTGAAGGACCTGTATGGTACTTTTAGCAACTTCTCTATAAGCAGGCAGCAAACTGGATCAGAGGAAAGATGTTACTCAAGGGGATTACGAGAAAGAAAAAGTTTTAAGAAGCTTGAGGCTAGAGCGCTAGCTGTGCCAGATCAGATCAATTAAGTGGCTGGAGGACCCAGAAGTTGGACTGGATGGACCAGATGATTAGGATCTGCATATAGTCAAAAAGTCATTATTTTCTTTGTGAACTCAAGGCTTCTATAACATATTTGGAAGGGCTTGGACATATAAGTTCATAGGTTCATAGGTAGGTACTAGGCTATTGACCCTAGGGCCTATATAAGCCTAGCCAAACGGTACCCTAGCTTTTGCCACCCAAGAAAATTATTTTCCTGTGCCCCTGTCAAGCATAACCACAGAAGTGATCCCTGGGGTGAATTTCCTATCTCCCATCTGCGCACACATATTCCCCTGTTTTTGATTTCACAATGTGGTGCTTTGCACATAACATCTAAAAACTCCAGTGTCATAAATCCCATAGTCATAAATGCTTCTTTTCAGGAGTGATCCAACTGTGCTATCTGAAACCCAGAAGTTTCAGGACTGTAGGACAAAGGTCATTAGCACCTCATAACCTTAAAACTGTGTATTCATTTCAAAGCTCTGAACTAATTTTGTAATGTGGAAAATTTAAAGCAATAACCTGCACTCAGAACTCAAAACCAGTCATTTTTCTGTTACTTTGATCTTATTTATCTAGTTTCCACATTTGAAGATATGCATTATATTTACATTCAATGAAGACATTTTAATATAGTGTCATCCAAGAAAGTATTTAAATAGCAAAATGAATAAAAACGTAGCAACAAGTTTCAAAGTAACACAGCTAGCAAATACAGCAGCATTTATCCACACATAATATTGTTCAGCTGCTGTCAACAAATATAGGCTGTTGCTTTATTTTATTGACCAAACAAACTATACATAATACTGTATGACGTGTTTTTTTTTCTTTCACTTGACCCTGTAAAAAATTGGATTACATTCTTTAAAACAATATAAGGTTAAAATGTAAACTTAAAAGTGCTGCAACAGAATCAAAATAGTGGTTTAAACAAGGAGATGCTGAGAGAAATGGAGGCGAGATAAAACACAGCACAATTAAGAATGAAGAAGGACACAGCACAAGGTAAAATAATACCTCTTAACTCCCCCTAGACTAACGAGAATTGGATGGATTACTGGTGAGGGTGACACTAGACACCAGGGACACAAAGGTATTTTACACAAATCTACTTAAACAGTTAATGGTACAACAGGCTTTGTGACATGAATGACATATGGGAGAGTACAATACACCACAGACACTTTTATATTAACACCAAGAAGTCTTTCTACATATCACTCTAGACCACTTAAAATGTATCACAGCTACAGGTCACATATCACAATGCATTTTCTGTATAATAAGAAGAGTGAGACTCTAATGTCTGGCATTACAGACTAACTATAATCATTTGGGATTTATGAGACATGAGGAAAAATAAGAGGTAACACCAGGGACATTCTGTCGTCTCAGGGGCAGGCAAGAGGTATGGAGGTGTGTCTGTGTGTCTGTGTGTTTGTGTGTCAAATAAGTAAAATGATCAAATGAAATTCAGTTTGAAATGACTGCATGAAAGTTGACTGTGTAAGATCATTAAATACCAGAGACATGGGACTTTTCTCTCTTCTCTGGTATAGTGTAATCTTGGAGTTGGTATATATAAATTTGTGGCAGTGTGAAGGTATTTGCTTTTGTTGTTCTTACTTCAATTATTCTATTTTTTAATTTTTTTGCAATTTATGGGCAGTACTGAAGAAATTGATAATGCAACCCTTATATATATATATATATATATATATATATATATATATATATATATATATATATATACATATATATAGACAAATAAATATGTAATACATATATAAAAAACATATACATAGATTTCTACCGATATACATACAAATATACATATGGTTGTAAGTCAAAAAGGTAGAAAAGACATTTGGGTATAAAAATAGAGAATCAGAAATATATGGGAGCCCTCTCTAACTAATATAATTGTAAGTCAAAAAGGTAGAAAAGACATTTGAGTATAAAAATAGAGAATCAGAAATATATGGGAGCCCTCTCTAACTAATATACCATGCATATCTGCCTTAGAGGAACAATATCACATACATCATATTTTTAGGTATAAAAATAGAGAATCAGAAATATATGGGAGCCCTCTCTAACTAATATACCATGCATATCTGCCTTAGAGGAACAATATCACATACATCATATTTTTAAAGAAACAATTGTATTTAGAATATCAACATTGCTACCAACATTATTTATATCTATTAGTATTATTTACAATAGTTCATGTCAGTTTTACATCATTATCACATACCATTCATCCAAAACTGCACACACATGCACAGAAAGATGGCAGTTTCACTGTTGTCAACTTTGAAACTTGAATGAATGAGCACTCACAGATGTACTGCCAGACAGGAAGGAAGACAACAAAATTAAAATAAAACCAGGAAAAAAACAGGAAGATAGATTACTAGGAATAAAAAAGTAGAGCACAAAAATATACAGCACAACTCCCTGCAGCAACGGATAAAATGCATGATGAACGACTAATCAACATGACACTTGCATGAGCTTTGAGTAATTATTCATGTTTTTTTGCTACACAGAGAAATCATGTTTGTCTGGAGAAATAGTATTAAAATCAATGTTTATAAAAACTATTACCTTTTCAAATGCCCACTTGTCATGAAGGTGTTCTGCATATTTGCTGGCGATATACTCAAGCTTTTCTGGAAGTGAGAGACTGGAGAAAAAATAACCCTCTTAAAGGTTACAAAAACTTTAAACTGAAATCAGTACATCCACAGAAATATCTTAAAATTTTAAGGTAAATGTAATATTCATTTTGAATCTTGTAGTTTACAACATGAATAATCAGCAGAAGAAAAGTTTTGTTAAAGTACATAAGCTAACTAGTACCAGCACTCCAACATGATTATTTTTGATCCATGTTTTAATACCTTATTAATGTCTTTTGGTTCAGTGGTACACTTGTGTGCTAAGTAAAGCATACTTTGCATTCTCTCTTCTCAGCAGTACTGCTGCAATAAGATAGGAACACTGTAATGCAGAACACTTAGCGTCTGAAAAGCTTACAAATCTGGTTTCAGGAGCTGTATAAAGAAGTAATGAAATTTAAAAAAAAATACCCTGAAGTTAATGGAGGAAGTAGTAGTTTCAAAAACTCTTGAAAGAAATAATTACTTTTCAAGGGCCACACAAAGCAAATGAAAATAGATGAGAACTGTTTGACCTTCCATTCTGCTACTGCAAAAATGACACATTTGTCACATTTGACTTTTCCCTTCTTTCTCTCACCTATGTCTTTTCTTGTGCTTAACTTTAATTCTCGAGCTTCAGTGAAAATTTTGCCTCAGAAATTGTCAGTTGAATTATCTTCCATGTATCATTCATGCTCTTAGAGAATAAAATATTGTTTTATATTCACATTGACTCTAACCCAACTGCAGTCTTTTAATTTATTCAATTGCTAATTAAAAAGTCACATATTCTCAGAATCTTTTCTTCCAGGTTATATACATACTTTGACTTTAAGGTGACCTTGTATGATTATAGCTCAACAGCTGCACTGCATTTATTGTCTTTCTTCATAATGTTCTATTCTTTTCTGAGCTGCTACATTTTTAAAGTGGAGAACTACGCAAAACCCATAATGACAGTATTGCAAACAAGGCCTCTGTGATGAGCTGCAAACTGCCATTATTACTTCTTGACAGTTGTACATTGCCTCTTTCTATGCCTTCAGCATTTTAATGACTAATCTTAGATTTACTATTGAAATTACAAAATACCTGTGCTCGAATGGTATGTGTTTGAAAGGCACTTTTCCAATGGGCACAATGCTGAACCAGAATACATCGAATACACAACACCAAATGGGTAGTGTACTTTGAATATCTGAGTTTGGAATTGTAAGTGGAGATCGCAGTTCAGTGAGGAACAGGGAATTAACCCATTTCCTCACTGCAGTGCAATCTTGGAGTTGGAATATATAATTTGCAGGGGGGTGTGGGGGGCACAAGGAGGGCTTGCCCCCTGCAAAATAGTAAAATTCACATGCCATTGACTGTAGAGTATAATGGTACATTACAGCACATAGCTTGGGTGACTGACGTCACCTCCTACTGTGTTGAATACATCGAATTACGGGTGTCGATGTATTCAGTTTTGACTTGGATGCTTGTTCGATGTTGCGTTTTTCCACATTTCAGGTCAACATTGTGGCCGGTCGATGAATGCAATTTCAGGATTTCAATAGTAAACCCTAATCTTACGGTTTTGGCATGCAGTTTGGCTCCCTGCAAGTCATAAGATGTAAGGACCGTGGGTCCTCTTTCTAACTGGATGAAACATGTAAAGTTGTATAACATTTCTGAATAACAAACAATTAGATGAATTAATATTCACTTATAAATTATGTTGATTTGATGGAAATTGAAATTCAGTTACCCCATTCTACCTTACAGACCTCACTACT
Organism: Protopterus annectens; assembly: GCF_019279795.1. NCBI lineage: Eukaryota > Metazoa > Chordata > Ceratodontiformes > Protopteridae > Protopterus > Protopterus annectens. The sequence continues at coordinate 413,399,412 of NC_056737.1, read as the reverse complement.
TTTTACTATCCTCCACTATGCAATTGCTCCTGGGTCCTTTCACTTTACTGCTTAATTTTGCATTTCAGTGTACTGAGCATGAAGTTATGGGAAAGAGTAGTGGAAGCTAGGTTAAAAAGGGACGTGATGATTAGTGATCAGCAGTAGTCAGCACTGTGTTTCATATACACATCTTCTTCAGTGTGAAATACTTAGTAAAGAAAGTGTGTGTGTACCAGTGGTGTGAACTTGGTGGTGTGTGTGGTGGGCAGATAGAATACCTCTGTGTTGTCCCTACCACCACCAAGACCTGGTGTTAATACCCCGAATTCCCACCCACCACCATTATGGTGTTTTTTGAATATATTTGATCTGATCAATATCTGTATGTATCTGTGGGTTGGAATTTAATATTGCATTGAGTGGTGATGGTGCAGGTGTTCTGGTATTTATGCCTTGGCTCAGATCTTGAGGTTCTTGTGGGGGGGTTGTTCTTTGTGTGCCGTTTGTGTGTGTGTGCTTTTGTGTAGTCCAGCGTGTTTGTGTGGGTTTGCTTTGTGTCCTCCCATGTGTGTTTGGTTTGTGGTCTGCATTTTTTTCTTGGGGCCAAGTCAGACTGTTGTGTTTTCTTTTGTTCCTGAAAAGTTAAATTTGATTAACAAATTGTCAGACTCAGTTTTTCAGACTCGTGCTCTGAATGTTTACTCCTGGCTTTCTTGCCAAGTTGCTGTGCTTGCTGCCCCTGATTTTCTTGGTTTTCTCTTTTTGTTTTGGCTGTTGGTGCCTTCTGTGCATCTTTGTGGTATCCCCGTGTGTGTGTTATAGTAAACAACTTTTTATTTAGCAACATATAAAATAACAAACTTTTAGTTACAAATTCTTTTTTTTTTGTATTATTATTTTTAAAAAATTTTTTTTTAGTTATTTAATTTTTATAAATTTTTGCTACCTTTGTTTATGTTTTTGTGCTTTATTTGATGGCAAGAACTGAGATCACTGAATATGTTTGAGGGCTGATCATTACATTCCAGATTTGTTTGTTTGCTGTATTCCCTCATTACTGTGTTTGACCACTGAATTTGTGAAGAGAATATGATAGCTATTAGCCATTTAAGTTTCTTCAATCTTTCACAGCAGGTGATTTGGCATAGTGGCATGTTGTTCTGACTATTTTGCACAGTGACCTTGGCAGTAAAACTTATGAAAGCAACAGTATTGGCCAGCTTTCTTGACTTATTTTACAAAAGTTTAAGCTTATGTTGTTCTGTGATTGTTTTCTTTTCCCCACTTTGCAACTTGGCTTTTCCCCTTTTTTTGCAGTTTGCTGATGTGCTTGAGTTGATTTCAGTAAGTGTAGTTGAGATTTAGCAACCGATTGCTGCAGTAGTGAGAGAGAAGCTAAGTGCAGATTACTTGTTGGTCTACATTGCTAGTAGCAGCTTTGTTTAGTGTTGCAAAATAACTTTCTAGGTTGTTGGTTCTACTCTGGTTGTTGAAATGCTGCTGTACTGAATGCTAAGTTACTCCACTGAAAGTTTAGCCATCATGCTGCCAATGTTTTTCCCTGGCCATTTATTACTATTGCATTATTAAAGCTAATATATAAACTTATTCTCAGGGGCATCAGACACTATTTTCTCATGAGGTATTTCGGTGGTGAAGTCTAACACTAACTAACCCTTCATTAGTTAGGATTTATTTATTGGGAATTATTTAGAAGGAATATTTTAGAAATTTTTTTTAGATACTTTTTAATTACTACATATACTTTTACATATATTGGTGGACTGTAGAAGTTTGACTACTTTTTGCGATGTTTATGTTTTGGAATGTTTTGTTTTTGTTTGAATGTTTAAAAAAAAAATGTTCATGTTCAAGGCAAAGCAAAGGTTTTTTGTGTGTTACATATAGCAATATGTAACTATAATTGTGTGTGTGTGTGTGTGTGTGTGTTTGAAAATGCCCACTTAATGTATTTTGTTTGTGTGTGTTTAATGTTGGTTCAAGGGCATTGAAGTTGAATTGTGTTTTTTGTTTGTTGTTTGCAAGCCAGATTTGTGTTGTGTGTAAAATGCAAAAAAAAACTTTCAAAAAAAAGTTCAAATTATCATAGAAGTAAATCAGTATGTACATTAGTGTTTCAGTATGGTTTCATGCCAGGAAAGAGCAGTACAGATGCAATGTTTGCTCTGAAAGTATTGCTGGAGAAGTACAGAGAAGGTCAGAAGGAGTTGCATTGTGTCTTTGTGGACTTAGAGAAAGCATATGACGGATGCCTAGAGAGGAGTTGTGGTATTGTATGAGGAAGTTGGGATTGTCAGAGAAGTATGTGAGAGTGGTACAGGATATGTATGAGGGTGGTGTGATAGTGGTGAGGTCTGTGGTGGGAGTGATGGATGCGTTTAAGGTGGAGGTGGGATTACATCAAGGATCAGCTTGAGCCCTTTCTTATTTGCAATGGTGATGGACAGGTTGACAGATGAGATCAGACAGGAGTCCTCGTGGACTATGATGTTTGCAGATGACATTGTGATCTGTAGTGAGAGTAGGGAACAGGTGGAGGAGACCCTGGAGAGATGGAGATATGCTCTAGAGAGAAGAGGAATGAAGGTCAGCAGGACTAAGACAGAATATATGTGTGTGAATGAGAGGGAGGATAGAGGAATGGTGTGGATGCAGGGAGTAGAGATGGCGAAGGTGGATGAGTTTAAATACTTGGGATCAATAGTTCAGAGTAATGGTGAGTGTGGAAAAGAGGTGAAGAAGAGAGTACAGGCAGGATGGAGTGGGTGGAGAAGAGTGTCAGGAGTGATTTGTGACAGACGAGTACCAGTAAGAGTGAAAGGGAAGGTCTACAAGAGGATAGTGAGACCAGCTATGTTATATGGGCTGGAGACATTGGCATTGACAAAAAGGCAGGAGTTAGAGCTGGATGTGGCAGAGTTAAAGATGTTCAGATTTGCACTGGGTGTAATGAGGGTGGACAGCATTAGGAATAAGTATATTAGAGGGTCAGCCCAGGTTGGAAGGTTTGGAGACAAAGCCAGACAGGCAAGATTACGTTGGTTTGGACATGTGCTGAGGAGGGATGCTGAGTATATTGGGAAAAAGATGCTAAGGATGAAGCTACCAGGTAACAGGAAAAGAGGAAGGCCTAAGATAAGGTTTATGGATGTGGTGAGAGAGGACATGCAGGTGGCTGGTGTGACAGAGCAAGATGTAGACGACAGGAAGAAATGGAAACAGATGATCTGCTGTGGTGACCCCTAATGGGAACAGCCAAAAGAAGATGAGTGTACTGAGTGTCAGTGACATCACTCCAGATCAGTCATCAAAGTTTTGTAATATCTTTCCTCATTTTTTCACTCCATCTATGGAATTAATATGTCATCCTATTGAATATCTTAATATCATTCACAATAAGGTATCGTTTGCCTTCCAGCGCTTGTATCAGACATTTCCTTATACATCAAACAGGGGCATCACATCCCTCATTTTGTGCTCCTCTGAATGAGCACTGTTACCCATGACCTTGTATTATTTTACTGGAATGAGTAAGGCTATTGCCCTGGGAGCCATTTGTATACATTTCCTTGATCACAGTAAGGCAATGAAATCTATTTCACAAAGAGAACTTTTAAATATTTTGAGCAGCCTTAAGAGTAAATAGTGAGGCTGAGATGCAAGCAAGTCACTTACTTAACACTTCACTTTTCCTATGATGAAACCCCTTTACTGTGGATCCTCTGAAAGAGAATTCAGGTGTTTACAAACCTTTAAATGAGAATTCCATAATTTAATGAACAGAAAACTAAACTCTATGCAGTCCATTTTACAGGTGGGCAACCCAATATCTTTTTTTTTTTTTGTGGAGCTAAGTCAGAGCCAAGAGAGAATCTGGTATGATCATCAGTAAGAAAAGACTCTGAACTCATGTTACTTCCTGTTATTACATCATATACCAGGTCCACACTGCATTCCAGAAATTCTAACATCACTAATTTGCCATACTTACTTTGACCATAACTGGCCTGAACTTGGTTCTCAAATCTACAAAGAGGTTCATAGAGTTTTGGAGACAAATGTATGTCCTAGTGTCTGTCCAGAAGTTTGACTGCTGTTATCTCAAGTTAGAACTTTCACATACCCATGCAATTTTAAATACATTCAATACAATTTCTTGATTTTACAATTTTCCCCCCATATTGAATTAAGATCATTATTGGCTTTGGTTTCATCAGTTCTTAGCTATACTTTTCCTCAGTAAAAGGTATAGGCTATTTAATTTCCACAAATCTAGACTGATGATGCAAAGACAGGGTAACTGTCTGTGCTGTCACCAACCAGAGTTTGGGAATAGACCCAAATGTTGGTAGGGCCAACCAAGAGGAATAAGATGACATGACCGATGGTCAGCTCTCCTATCCTGGGGAGGGGGTTGGAGGAATCTGATGCCTGTGTAGCCTCTCAAGGAGACCAGGAGCATCACAGGGCATTCACTCATAACAGGGGGCAAAGATGAAGTCTTTGATGTCACTGCGCTAGCCACTTCCTAAGATATGGATTTTGGCTGGCCGCCATAAGAATGATGTCTCCTAGTTGCATGCATGCAGCTCCCAGTGGGATCTGTCACTCACTAGGACTACAAAATAAGTTACCACTAGGGTTAACGTTTCAAGGAGATGTGAGGGCCCACCCAGTTAGAAGGTTATGTCAGAATTACTTGGACAGAGCAATGAAGAAATCCATGAGTTAGATGTGCATGGAAGCTTGGACAACAGTAGGGGGGTGTACAACACCGGAAGTGGAATAAATCAAGAAAAAGAAATCTGCAAATGGCTGAGCAAACATTTATTTATGTGGATCAGAGATTTAGAAACCAAAGCTTGAGTTAGCCTGAGTTAATATTTCTCATGTGATTCTTGTGGAATTCCCCCTATGGGCTATGATTGGTTAAGAATTATTTTGATGAAATGGTAACAATACATTATTTATTAAAACAATCAGTTTATGAAGGAAAGTCATTTTAAGTACTCTGATGCAAACTATAAAATGAAATGGCATTTTTTGCCACTTTTATCAGACTTAAGAAGGGAGCACACTGTGGATTTCTCTTCATTCTTATGATATATCCAATCCAAAATAGGTTTTACCATTTAGTAGACAATCCATAATGATTTATATTTTGACTTTTTATAATGATTTCTGTTTGACATTTTACTGTTACAAGCTGGTTAGAATGACGGTTGGTGTTTCTATATCACAGCAGCTCTCCATTCTGATTTTTGCCTTCTGTAAGGAATTTTTGTGATTTTTTTTGTGGGGTGTGTGTTCAGTTTCTACCCGCTTACTAAATGTAGTAGCTGATTTAGTGGCTCTAAACTGTACTTACACATGTGTAGTGTATATATCCATATGTGTACTTTGTGTGTGTGTGTGTGTGTGTGTGTGTGTGTGTGTGTGTGTGTGTGTGTGTGTATGTGTGTGTGTGTATGGTGAGGGGCAGGAATCTCATCCAGGACTTACTTATTTATTTTATTTTATTTAACATTTGTTTACTGGGAAAGTCCGACTTGGAGTGAAGCCAATTTTCAGCGAAGGCCTGGGGAGAAATGCTCCAGATGCATGTCTTTGTAATGTGGGAGGAAACCACAGCACCCACAGGAAACCCACACAGACGCAGGGAGGACATGCAGACTCCACACAGAAGGCACCTCAGCCAAGAATCGAAACGGAGAACCACTTGCAGGGAGGTGACAATGCAACCACTGCACCACTGCGCCATCCATACTGCACTTACTTCAGCCTTATTTGCTTGTTGAGCTTTGGAAAGACTCTTTCTCCCCATTACTTAGACCTAGGCTAAGCCTGTAATGAAAATTAATGTATAAATAAAGGCTGAGACTTTATAAAACTAACTTTATTACTTAACTTAACTTCTGCTCTTTTTTAAGGTGAGTAGAACTGATTCTGCAAGGTTAAATTCAGTTAACATTAACATACTAATGAAAAAACTTGGTAGGTGATAATATCTCAAAACAAAAAACTTTTTTTTAAATGTATCTTGTGCTTTCAACCCACACAGAGATAGTCTAAATAATAAAGCATATTAAACAACATGCACCTTATATGCACACTGCAGTCATGTGACTTATCGCCTAATAACATATACTTATTATATTATTTACACTTGCTTATTTTTATATTTCTCCTTAAAACAAATTTTTAATTTCTTGCACTATTTAATCCTCGATAAACATAAGCATTTAATAAAATTTGCCATTTCATTTCTCTAAAAACTAGCTTATCAATCCTGTCACCACTGAAATCTTTGAATGGTAAAAAAAATGTTTTTAGGAACATCATTATGCTGTAAAAAATAAGGATGAGAATATTGTTTTGGGTAAACATTCAAGGAACCATGTTAGTTTTAAGAAATTAGCTTTTTACTTGGGTAGATCACATTCCAAAAGATATATCACCTCTATAAGCAATGACATTAAGCCAATAGCTATTGTTTTATCACTTAATCTTCGACAAGATCTCTTTCTGTTAAAGATCTCATGTAACCCTTTCTTCCTTCCATATTGTAAAACTAAAGTTGAGTACCCCTGAGCTTCACAGTCTTTGTATATCATTGGCTATAAAAGTTTACTTTGTAGTAATACTATACAGCTCAAAAATGGGACTGTCACCCCCAAAACACCCATTAAGAGAATTATGTTCCATGCCACCTTTGCTTTTATCCTGCCCAAAAAAAATACAAAAGTAACATTCTCTAACTGACCAAATCATTCTGCAGGGAGAGCAAAAAAAAGCCTTGTGAAATATACATTATCAATGGGCCCACTAACACTGTACTGACAGCATCCTTTTTTGCCATACCTAAATATATTCCTTTCCATTTTTTTACAAAAAAACTTCACCTTCTCTAAAATAATCATACTCCTTAATGACCTCATTGAAATATCCATCGTATCAGCAAATTTTAGACCCAAATAAATAACAGAATCAGGTTTTGTTAAAAAGGTATATAAGCTAATTATTGTAAACAAACAAATATAATTTATTTGTATAGTTCTCAATTTCTGTGTGTTACCTTAATAAACCTACCAGTCTTACACATGTATTTAATTCCCGAAAAGTAACAGCCAAACCCTGTTACAATAAAAGATCATCAGTGTACAGTGAACAATTGAATCTTAATCTCTGTAGCTTGGTATCTATTAGTTGAAATTTGCATTAATCTTCTTGTCTAAACAAAGGAAAAACAAATTTGGAGAGATTAGACACCCTTGCCTGGTGACTATTCACAAGATAACTACCAGTTAAAAGTGTATTCCCCAAATATATTCTGACTGTAGCCTCAAGATATATTTACTGAAGTACTCAGCAAACTGATCAGGGCATTTCAGATACAATACTAGTTGAAACATATGCTGCCAGTTCACCCTTGTCAAATGCTTTTTCAGCATCTAACCTCGTTATTAATAAAGAGTGTTGACTTACAGTTGTGTCTCCTATTAATATGTAAGTCTTCATCAAATTATCATGAGTGGTTCTATCAGATAAAAATCTTGTTTGGTATATGTCAATAAAGACATAAAGCATTTTGGCTACTCTAACTAAGACAGCAGTGAAAATTTTATAATCGTGCCTTTGAATAAATGCAGAGTAATTTAAGCCTACCTGAAAAGGTCTTTAGCAGGTTTCAAAATGATAGTAATTCTTGCCTGTCTCCAGGACAACTGAATTGAGAACATGGTTAGCCATGACTTGAAATTATTAAAAATATTTCTTTAGCATTAAGATATATTTCTGCAGGCAAGTCATCAGCGCCAGGTGACTTACCCTTACCCAGTTCAGAAAACAGCTATGGTCCTTCCTGTAGTATAAACTCCATCAATAACGAATCTGCCTAGAACTGGTACAAATTTTAAATAAATTCAACAAATTTCTTCATTTGTAACAATTGCATGATATCTGCCTCATATATATGTATATATATATATATATATATATATATATATATATATATATATATATATATATATATATAAACTCTTGAAAAACACATTAACATATCACCAGAGGTATTACAGTATCTCCCTGATGCTTTATCCTATTAACCATTTGAATCTCCTTGACAAATATTTTTATTTTATTAACCCTTCTATCTGCTGCTTGCTTTCTTAGTCTAAATGACAGATACTTTTGATTACTAGGAGTAATGACAAAGGGCCTTAGTTTAAGAGTCCTTTTTTTTCATTTTATCCTGTGTTCTGTCAAAACTCAAACTGCTCTCCCTGAGAGATAAATGAGACCACTCTCTGTTATGTATGGATTTATCCATAGGCATCTTTAATAGTAAAGGAGAATGATCTGAGAACACTATTGGGATGGCATCTATCCATAAAATAAGTATATCCCCTTGCCATTATACTTTGTTATTCTAGAGTATGACTTAAACCTGTATGAAAACCAAGTATACACTGGATGTGCCGGATTCAATATGCAGTGTATATCGACCATTCACACTGTATATACATATTCATATATGAATTTCTTTAAGGTAGGTGTCTTATTTATATGAAGACCCAAACATACATCATCACAAGCAAAAAAAAGCATATTCAATCACTTGACCTTATTAGTAGTCCCTCTTAGTTGACAATCCTGTCTCTAAGAAACCAAATCATTTCCAGTTGAGATGTTCCTGCTACATATATACACACACACACATATATATGTGTACATCTGTGTGTGTGTGTGTGTGTGTGTGTGTGTGTGTGTGTGTGTGTGTGTATATATATATATACATACATACGTATATATATATATATATATATATATATATATATATATATATATATATATATATATATATATATGTATATATACAGTGGGTATAAAATGTGTACACATCCTTGTTAAAATGCCAGGTTTTTGTGATATAAAAAAATGAGACCACAATAAATCATTTCAAAACTTTTCCCACCTTTAATGTGACCTATAACCTGTACAGTGCAACTGAAAAACAAATATGTTAGGGGAAAAAATATAAAAAGTAAAAAACATACAATAAGCTGGCAGCTTAAGTGTGCACACCCTTAAACTAATTCTTTGTTGAAGCACCTTTTGATTTAATTACAGCATTCGGTCTTCCTAGGTACACACCTGCCATCAATTAAAGAGACTCTGATTAACCCCAAATAAAGTTCAGCTGTCCTAGTAGGATTTTCCTCACATTTACTCAGTTGCCTGCTACAGCAAAAGCCATGGTACTCAGAGAACTTACAAAGCATCAAAGGGATCTTATTGTAGAAAGGTATCAGTCAGGAGAAGGGTACAAAAAAATGTCCACAGCATTGGAAATACCATGGAACACAGAGAAGACAGTCATCAAAAAGTGGAGAAAATATGGGACAACAGTGATGTTACAAAGAACTGGACGTCCCTCCAAAATTGATGAAAAGACAAGATGAAAACTGGTCGGGGAGGCTGTCAAGAGACCTACAGTAACACTGAAACAGCTGCAGGAATTTCTGGCAAGTACTGGTTGTGGACCACATGTGACAACAATTTCCCGTATTCTCCATATGTCTGGACTATGCGGTGGGGTTGCAAGACAGAAGCCTTTTCTTACACAGAAAAAACATCCAGGTCTGGCTAAAATTTGCAAAACAATACATCAAGTCTCCCAAAAGCATGTGGGAAAATGTGTTATGGTCTGATGAGACTAAGGTTGAACTTTTTGGACACAATTCCAAAAGGTACGTTTGGTGGAAAAACAACACTTCGCATTACCAAAAGAACACCATCCCCATGGTGAAGCATGCTGGTGGCAGTATCATGCTTTGAGGTTGCTTTTCTTCAGCTGGAACTGTCAAGGTGGAGGGAATTATGAACAGTTCTAAATACCAGTCACTTTTGTCCCAAAACCTTCAGGTGTCTGCTAGAAAGCTGAATATGAAGAGGATTTTCACCTTTCAATGACCCCAAGCATATATCCAAATCAACAAAAGAATGGCTTCACCAGAAGAAAATTAAAGTTTTGCAATGGCCCAGCCAGATCCCAGACCTAAATCCAATAGAAAATCTGTGGGTTGACCTGAAGAGGCTTGGGCACAAGAGATTTCCAAGGAAGAGTGGACAAATATTGCCAAGTCAAGATGTGCCATGCTGCTAGACTCCTTTCCAAGAAGACTGAATGATGTAATTAAATCAAAAGGTACTTCAACAAAGTATTAGTTTAAAGGTGTGCACACTTATGCTTATTGTACGTTTTTTATTTTTTATATTCCCCCCCCCCCAACAGTTTTGTTTGTTTTTCATTTGAATTGTACAGGCTATAGGTCACATTAAAGGTGAGAAAAGTTTTGACATGACTTATTGTGGTCTCATTTTTTTATATCACAAAAATCTGGCATTTTAACAGGGCTGTGTACACTTTTTATATTCACTGTATAGAAACATGTACACATACATTAATGTGCCAAACTTGTTTTCCAAATTACCTTTTAGTATCACATATTGGTCTTCTTTATCATCTCTTAATTCTAGACTACAAAAACGAAATTTGGATGGACTACAAAAAAAGCACTTGACAGTATCCCACATTCATGGATAAAAGAGTGTTTAAAAATCTAGAAGATACACCCTAAACTAATTGAGTACATCATGGTGACCATGAAAGAGTAGCAAACCACTTTGCAGTTAAGTCCTGATAAAGGACAAATTATTATTCCAGGTACAGATATTCCAGGGAGACTCTTTCACCACTGCTCTTTTGTCTTACCCTTAACTCATTAAACTGTTTACTTAACAGATTAGGTCATGGCTACAATCTGGCTCCCAGAAAACAACAAAGTATAAAGACGTCATATCTTCTTTTTGTGGATGATTTAAAAATGCATAATTCATCAGATGAGGGACTGAAAGCACAACTGCAAGTGGTCAAAACTTTTTAGATGATATAAGAATTTCATTTGGTCCTGAAAAATGTGCAAAAGCAACCTTTAAAGCAGGAAAGTTGCAGCACCAAAAATACATTAGTTTGGGACAGGTATATGACATAAAATAACTTGAACAAGAGTAACTAGAGCAATAAATATTTGGGAATTGATGAAGGATCAACAATAAAACATAAACGAATTTGAATAAAACTTAGTAAGAATGTTTTAGAATACTAAAATTAATATTGATGACATCTAGGAACAAAGTCCAAGCTCTAAACCAATTTGTTCTTCCTGTACTAACTTACAGTTTTGGAGTGACTGACTAGCCCCAAAAGGTGTTGGATTGGTTGGACAGGAAAACAAGAAGGATGCTTCATGCTCACCAAATGATTTATACAAATCAGTGTATACCAAGACTCTATATTCCCCATTCTGAAGGAGATATGGGCCTCCTAAAATTGATTACATGTACAGATCTGCAATTGTAGGACTGCATACACATCTGCCGACCTCACAAGACACAAATGTAGTGAAACATGAGGAGAATAAGTCTAAGATGACTTCCCTGCTAGTAGAAGGATATCGGTGTCGAGCTGGAATGGAAATTAAACCAGAAGTAGATAAAATTCAGGCAGCAACTGAATGTGCCAAAAAACAAAATAAAGAATACAAGGTGAAGGATCAGATGAGAAGGCAAGAAGTAAAGAAAATGCATAAATATAGCTGCAAGTATAAAAAAAGTACAGTTTTGTACCTACCATAAATGTAGATGTTCAAAGATCCACATTGCTGCAGTCCTTACATATGGGTAGTCCGCTGTCCTCGGTCGGCCCGAATACCAAAGTATTAGGCTGACGTCGGTCAAGGCGCTTAAAACTGACATCAGAATGTCAGGGTACAAAAGCGCATGACCGACGTCATATCCTCAGTCTTTTCTTGCCCCAGATGTCAGAAGGCCCTAAAAAGAAAGGCCAAAGCCAAAAAACAGCAAAGAACAACCAACCACCCCTGCACTAACCATATTTACAAAATTTACAACCCAAACCACACAACCACCTCTAACTACAGAGGGAAGGAGGGAGGGTAAATTGGACTGCAGCAATGTGGATCTTCGAACATCTACATTTATGGTAGGTACAAAACTGTACTATGTTCTTCATCTCACATTGCTGCAGTCCTTACATATGGGTAGAATCCCAAAGCAGAGGTAAGGGAGGATGGCAAAACTATAAAGCATTAGGAGCTGCCAAAATGCCCTGTAAAATTGCAGTGGCAAAACCAGCCCTAGATTTAGAGTAAAGTGGAAGATGGTAATGCTTAGAGAAAGAATGCACTGAACTCCAAGTAGCTGCCTCCAAAATATCTTTAGTAGCCACCCCCCTTAAAAAAGCTGTAGAAGTGGCAGTAGCCCTAGTGGAATGAGGCCTAATCCCAACTGGAATCTCCTTACCATGATGGGAATAACAGAAAGCAATACAAAAACCAATCCACTTAGAAATAGTTTGTTTTGAAACAGGTTTGCCCTGAGAACCCAAAGCAAATGAAACAAACAACTGCTGAGACTGCCTGAACCCTTTAGTTCTGCTCAAATAATATCGCAACTGTCTGTGGATATCCAAAGTGTGCAAGATCTTCTCCCCTTTATTTTGGGGGTTTGCATAAAAAGTAGGCAAATGAATAGTTTGGTTTAAAGCCACACTAGAAACCACTTTAGGCATAAAGGAAGGGTTAGTACGCGAAAGACACCCTATCCTTGTGGAAAATTAAGAATGGCTCAACCGCCATAAGGGCCTGTAATTCAGAAACCCTTCTCGCAGAGGTAATGGCCAACAAAAAAGCAGTCTTCCATGATAAATATTTCAACTCGGCAGTAGCTGCAGGCTCAAAAGGTTGTAGAGTGAGTTTCTCCAACACAAAATTGAGATCCCAAGGAGGAGTAGGAGCTCTACGTGGGGGTCTTATATTCTTTGCCCCTCTAAGGAATTGCTTAAACAAAGGATGAGAAAATAATGGTGGGTCACAGTCATAGTGAGCAGAAATTGCTGCAGCATGAACATTTATAGAGGAGAAGGACAACCCTTTGTCCAATAACTCAGTAAGGTATTGAAGAGCAACACTTAAATTAGGTTTAGAAACATCAAAGTCCCTTGCTGTACTCCAAATTAAAAATCTCCTCCATTTATCTGCGTAAACTTTCCTTGTACTAGGCCTTCTGGCCTCCAAAATAACATTCAAAACTTGTTGTGGAAGCTGAGACCCTCCAGGGTTTAAAACAGAATATGCCAGGCTGTTAGATGCAGAGAGTGAAGTTTGACATTGAGTAAATGACTGTTCTCCTGAGACAGCGGGTGTGGAATCGAAGGCAAAGGCCATGGAGGCTCTCGAACCAGACTTCTCAGTAATGGGTACCAGTGCTGTCGAGGCCAATCCGGAGCTATTAAAATCATGGTTGGCTTGTCCTGTCTGACCTTCAGGAGTACCTTTGGGAGGAGAGGCAGTGGTGGAAAGGCATACACGTGAAGATTGCTCCAATTGAATGAGAGAGCATCCACTTTCCAAGCTGTGGGATGAAACCTTTTTGTGCAAAACTTTGGCAACTGGTAATTCAGTGGAGAAGCGAACAGATCTATGTCTGGAGTTCCCCATAACACTGTCAATTCTTGAAATACATGAGGATCCAATTTCCACTCGTGGGGATCCATAATTTGTCTGCTCAACACATCTGCTAAGGAGTTCTGTGCTCCTGGCAGAAACCTTGCCTGAAGATTTAGCTGTAAACTGAGTGCAGTCTCCCACAAAATCATTGCTTGTCTGCATAGAGGGTATGAATGTGTTCCCCCTTGCTTGTTGATGTACCACATGACAGTTGTGTTGTCTGTTTGAATCAACACCTGCCCTGGAAGAAGTAAATCCTTGAAAGCTATCAATGCAAATTGGACTGCTAACATCTCCTTCAAGTTGATATGTAAATGTTGAAGTCTGGCAGGCCACGTGTCTTGTACCCATTTTCCATTTAGATGAGCTCTCCAAGCTTTGTCTGAGGCATCTGTCGTTAGAATCTGACTCGCCTCTGGTCGGGTCACAGAGAGTCCCTTGTTTAGGTGACATTCCTGAGCCCACCACAAAAATTCCTTTTGAATGCAAGGTATTATCTGAATGACAGTGTCCATATCTTGGCAGTGTTGCGTCCATACATTTTGAGATACCATTGTAGCTTCCTCATATGCAGTTTGGCATTGGGAAGTACCAGAATACAAGATGCCATGAACCCCAAGGCTTGAAGGACTGTCCTTGCAGTCAGCCTGGACTGACGAGACAATAGATGGAAATAAAGAGAAAGATTCTTTTGTTTGTCCGGGGTCAAAAAGGCCATCTGGGATGCTGTATTCAGTCTCACACCCAGAAAGCACATATCCTGAGAGGGTACTAGACTGGACTTTATTTCGTTCACAGAATACCCTAGGCATCTTAACACTGCCATCACATACTGTAAATGATGAAGAAGTTCGTCCTTTCCTTGAGGCAGAATCAGGCAATCGTCCAAATAAGGATAGATTTGTATTCCTCTTAGCCTGAAGAAAGCTACCACTGGGGCCAGAACCTTCGTGAACACCCTGGGTGCAGTAGATAAGCCAAAGGGCAATGCAGAGAACTGATAATGAAAAGTCCCAGCCCGAAAACGCAGATACTTCCTGCAATTGGGCCTGATAGGAACATGAAGGTAAGCTTCCTTGAGATCCAGAGTCACCATCCAGTGATCTTTGCCCAGCAGAGGTAAAAGCTGTTGTAACGTCAACATTTTGAACTTGGGAATGTCCAGATATGTGTTGAGGATAGATAAATCCAAAATTGGTCTCCACGTGTTCCCTTTCTTTGGTACTAGAAACAGGCGAGAATAAAATCCTAGGCCCACTTCTGGCAGAGGGACCGGTTGTATAGCCCCCATTTGAAGTAGTAGAGAAATCTGTTTGTGAGCCTCTAGTCTTTGCTGAGGAGGAACGTCTGGCATGCCTTTGAAAGGGGGCAAGGTATGGAAATAAAACTTGTAACCTTGGTGTATGATATCCAATACCCATTTGTCCTGGGTAATTAAAATCCAATTTTCCTTGAATAGTGCCAACCGTCCTCCCAAAGGTGCTGCCAATCAAGAAGGATCTGGCAGCTGAAAGAGTAGGTCATTGGGCCTGTTTACGAAAGGACTGGCCCCTGCCTTCACTCGAAGATTGTGCAGGTGAACTCCATGTTCTAAGTCTGAAGGAACTCTGAGCTCTGCCCCTACCACGTCTAGACCTACCCCTAGACTGAGAATCAGAAGAAGGATACGTCCACCCCTTAGCAGGCCAATTTCTACTAAACTTCGGAGGCTGAACTTGCAAAAAATCTTTAACAGTCTGCATAGACTTAGCCTTGTCCTCCATTTTCTTCAAGACTGACTCCACAGGTGGACCAAACAACACTTCAGACTGCAAAGGAGCATCCAAAATCCTTGTCTTAACATGGTCAGATAAATTCTGATCCTTAAGCCAGGCGTGCCTGCGAAGAACTGAACCAGTGGCAGCCACCCTAGAAGAGGCCTGCACAGCATCAAAACCACACTGTAAAGAATGCTTACCCACCTGTTCAGAGACATGCACCAAATCTTGTAATTCTTTACACTCAATGCCTTCTGCCAGAGCATCCACCTTAGATTTCAATTGAGAAAGAAGAAAATTTTGATATTTCAACATATGAAACTGGCAATTTAAAGCCCTCATTGCTAAGGTAGAAGATGTATAGACCTTCTTTCCCCATCTATCCAAAGCCCTGGCCTCTTTATCTAGAGGGATCGGGTTCTTTACAACCGAGGCCCTGACACCCTTAGGTCCCTGACTAATAGTTTCTGGGTCTGCCCTAGGACTCTTATAGAGATATTTATGAGCCTCAGGCACCCTGTAATACCTATCTGGTTTAACAGGCGCAGGGGGCAGAGAATCAGGATTAAGTGAAGTCTCTGAAAACACATCTTGCACCACATCCAGAACAGGGGGTATAGCTAAGGGCCTATGTTGAGGTAAAAACAAAAATTCCCTAAGCCTTTTCCGTGAATCAGAGAAGTCCTGACCTTCCCACTTAAAATGTTCCCTCATAGAATGAAGTGTCTCTGAAAAAGAAAAATCCTCTGGAGGAGAAGCAGAAGGAGTGGAATCTTCTGCATCAGAATCAGAATAAGGAGAGTACTCCTGCAAGTCTTCAGCCGAAGACTCTGAAACATCTGAAGCCTGCACAAAACTTTCCAACTCTGGCTCCACCCTAGGCCTCTTATCAGGAGGGGCAAAGAACCTCTAATCAGAGTAATCAAATCTTCTGCCATTTTAAGCATGTGCTTCTTAGGCACAGACCCTGCTGAACTAGGACTGACACCAACAGAAGCTAAACCTGGCCTGCCTCTGGAAGAAGTTTTGGAAATAGAAGGAGAGGGTCTAACCACCCTGGGAAGGGAGGGGAGTACAGAAACCTGAGAAGCCCCTTCAGCCTGACCTGCCTCCTGAGAGGCCACATCCTGCAAAATCAAAGTCTCCCCCTGAGACTCCAGAGAAGCCTCCATCGGAACCACCGGTTCCACTGAAGCCTCTAAAGGACCGGCGTCCGGAACGGACGACTCATCTTGCCTAGGTTTAACCGCTTTGTCTTTGCGCTTCTTCGTGGAAGCGGGCGTCGGAGTATCCGACGGCATATTATAATTGCACCGCTTACCGAAGACCAGCCTAGCACAATCCAACCTTCGCTTAATAGTGCGCTTATTAAACCTAGCACAAAGCGGCAACCCGACGCCGTGCTCAGGCCCCAAACAGGGAATGGTGAAAGAATGATGCTCCCTATACGGTAACTGGTTCCCACAAGAAATACAATTATTCACTCTTTCTGACATCCGGTAATACACTGAGGCAAGAAAAAACCAAAATATTCCCCAACGGGGTACTTAGCTAACTTGGATTCGGTCTGAAACTCCGAACTCGAAAAATTTCAGAACGCCGAACGGCACTTGCAACGCTGCTTCTGCATCGGACCATGCGGCAAAAAAGACTGAGGATATGACGTCGGTCATGCGCTTTTGTACCCTGACGTTCTGATGTCAGTTTTAAGCGCCTTGACCGACGTCAGCCTAATACTTTGGTATTCGGGCCGACCGAGGACAGCAGACTACCCATATGTAAGGACTGCAGCAATGTGAGATGAAGAACATCTTTTGGAACAACCTCATGCTGATCAGGATCGAATGCAGGAATGGGCAAGGAGAGGTGAATTTAAACTAAAAGACAAAAGGTTAATATTGGTGGTTCAAGATAATGGGCTACGTACACATTGGCTTACAAAGTCTATTGAAAATGTGGAAAAAACAGACAAATGTAGGTTTTGCAAAACAGAATTGGAAACAGTCACACATCTTGTTGCTTGCTGTGATACACTAATGGCAGAAGGACTGTATACTGAAAGGCATAATAATGTGGCAAGACTGTTGCACTGGGGATTGTGCAAACATTATAATACTGAAGTAGCTGAAAAACATTGTGAACATGAGCCACAAAACTTTATAGAAAATGAAGTTTATATCACATGGGATCACCCATTACCAACAGTTCAAAAAATATCTGCAAGAAAACCGGATATAGTAGTCCATGAAAAGAAGACAAAAGTAGCATTGATCATAACAATTTCTACACCCAGTGAATACAGTGTCTTACGTACAGAGAGACAAAAAGTCATAAAATACCAGGATTTGCAGGCAGAAATGAGGGCAGTGTGGAAGACAGATACCTACACAGTTCCCACAGCAGTAGGAGCAATGGACCTTATAAAAAATAATTTACAATTGTACTTAGATATGTTACCAATATGTGTAATGCCATATGAATTGCAGGATGATTCATAACTGGGCACATTGCGAGTGCTGTGAAGAGCACTTCTAGCTAACATCAAAGATTGAAACAATGCTAATTTCATGAAATTTAACCACATTTTGACTAAGGAATGGGGTCCACTCCCATCATGGTATTAAAAACCCAAAAGACTTAGAGAAATTAATAAAAGGAAAGATCTTAATGCAGAGATGATAAAATCAGCAAGCAAAGGAGAGTAGCATTGCTGTAACTGAATTTACCCTCAAGTCTTAGTGAGTACCTTCATGAGTTGAGCCCTATTATTTTACAAAATCTCACCAAGATGACAGTGATACATAGACTGCATTTTATATAGCATATATATCATGGAAGGAAGTAGGTTACAAAATAAAGACAGCTGTGAGAACAACTCTCAGGATAAAAAAGCTACCAATCCTGGTATGCACACTGGTGCCAGGACTGGCAAAAATGACAGTGTAGAATCTTCAAAAAATGGAAACATTCCTACAATGGAGTTAGGCCCGTCTCATTGGGAGGATGCCCCCCATGGTAGAAAGAAGTAGTAGTCTAAAAAAATCACAAAAAACTGACAGGCCAAACAAGAGCCATAAACATTATAAAGAGGACTATTGAGGATAAGAAAGAAAGTATGTATTGTTACTATTATGCAAGAAGCTCAGAATTACCAGCTAGAAAATATTCAGAAAGATTAAGAGAAAAATTAGAGGAAAGAAAAATACTTGCACAAGAAAAACTGTCAAAAGTTTCAAATGCAAATTTGTCTTCATTTGTACAACAGATCCATGAAAAGCATTATAAAGACCAGGAAACTTTGGGCTGTTTGGAAAGAGAATCAAAAAACAAAACCTACAGATTTTTGGAAGGTATAAAAAGAAACATGGACATGGAAAGAAAGAGAGATCTAATATGGTGCGATATTTATACAAAACAAGAAAAAAACAAACTAATCAATACAAAAAGCAGCTCCAAAGATATTTGAAGAGAAATACAGGCAAATGCACCCAGATATGGAAAATTTCATAATACAAAAAATAAGATCACAAAGGGGGGAATGTAGAACAGAAAATTAGTAAAGTAGAAGTTAAACAAATAGAAGCTGAAATTACAGAATACTTGCAAAGTGAAGGATTTAGTGTAGAAAGTCTAACTGTATTTTATATAGCATATATCATGGAAGGAAGTAGGTTAAAAAATAAAGACAGCTGTGTACACAACTCTCGGGATAAAAAAGCTACCAGTCCTGGCATGATTGAACAATGAGTTGCCAAAGTAAGGAGAAACAGGTGGAGTGAGAGACATCTAAAGAAGAAATATGGACATAGGAAAGGAAAAGAGATTTAATATAGTGCAATGTTTATGCAAAGAAGAAAACAAAAACTAATCAATACAAAAAAAGCAGCACTAAAAATACTTAAAAAAATACAGACAAAGGCATCCAGATATGGAAAAATTCCACAATACAGAAAATAAGAAAATAGAGGGGAAAGTAGAAAAAATTATTAGTAATGGAGAAGTTAAAGAAACAGAAACTGAAGTTATGGATTACTTGCGGAGTGAATGATTTAGTGTAGAAAATCCAACTCTAGTAATGTCACAGAATGGTGGAACAATGAGTCCCCAAACTAAGGAGAAAGAAGTGGAATGAGAAGCATCTGATCACTTGTCACATGGAAATACTGTGCAGCCTTCAGCAAGAAACAAATACAAAAGTTAATTTGGAGTTGCAGAGCAAGGGAAGGTGCAGGAAACAGTGGCAACTCTGAATCAATGTTGTGGAATACAATGTCACTGTGATAGGCCAGTGAGTTTCCACATGAAAGAAGAATGGATGATGCAGGATCGAGGTGAAGAGAATATGTCACAGGAAGATGTTTTTGAGATTTATGTAGAATGTCCGCAGGAAACAGAGGAAAAAAAGAATATGCTCTCAGCTTAGAAGAAAATGAGCCAAGGGAAGAGCTGCTTGATTTAATGGAGATGGATAGACATATTAAGATTGATAAAAGAAACAGATTACAGAAAGTCAGTAAGACCCCAAATGTTAGAAATCTGATAAAACTAATGGCTACAGTAATCAAGATTGTTAACAGAAATGCATGTGATAGAACAGAAGTAAATAGGATATATTACTGTGCAGCTAAATTAATAACTGATGAAGCCCCACCGAGCAATATGGGAATGGAAGGGAAGAAATCAAATGCTATCATAGAGACATCAAACAGAGAAAACGTTAAAGCAATTAAAGCAGGAAGTGTCTCTGTCAGAAGAGTATAGAACAGGCAATATGTCAACAAAAGTACTTAGAAAGATAGGTGTGATAAAAGCAATGCACCGTCTCAGAACAGACTAAGATCTATTACACACTATTGCAAGGACATAAATTAAAGATATCAGCACAGGCAGAGAAACTTAGAAGATATCCAGATAAATATAAAGGAAAAGTGCAAATAAGTAATTCACTGATGACCCCCCCCCCCAAAAAAAAAAAGTTTTATACACCACTGGGAAACAAAGCAAAAGGAATAGGAACACCACCAAAAAAAAAAGAAAAATACACATTTTTAGAAATATCTGTGAAGGCAGTGTGGAACACAACAAAGATGCTGAATGGATAGAAGCAAAAGAAAGAGTAAGAAGTTCAGATGTACTGAATATGAAATAGGTTTAAGTAACGGCCACATAAACTGAAACAAAATTAAGAAAAGATCCTAATTGGAAAATCCCAGGCTCATATGAAGTACCTAACTTCTAGCTAAAAGTATTAACATCTTTACATGAAGATTTAAATCAGAGTAAGAACTACTTATATGAGCATCTTGAACAGACAGCAACCTGATTAACAAGAGGAAAAACAATACTCATCCTTAAGAGTGAACCTGCAAGATATCCTAAAAACTATAGACCAATAACTTGCCTTCCTATGATGTATAAACTATCTATATTGGAATTGATGCTGACAGAGTTTATAGTCATTTAGAAGACAACTCAATCATGACAAAAGAACAAAAGGGTACAAAAGAAAGTCATACTGAATAAAGGATCATTTGCTATTAAATAAAGTCATAATGGAGAATTGTAAAAAGTATGGCATGGATATATTACAAAAAAGCATTTGACAGCATCTCACATTCATGGATAAAGGAGTGATTACAGATGTATAAGACACAAGCTACATTGATCAGTTGCACTGACCATAAAACAGTGGAAAACCACTCTGCAACTAAGCCATAATAAAGGACAAATTATTATCCCAGTGATAAAAATTCAAAGGAGGATATTTCAGGGGGACTCTTTGCCACTACTGCTGTTTTGTCTTGCCCTCAACTCATTAAGCTGTTTAGTTAACATACATGGTTACAGTTTGGATCCCAAAAACAAAAAAGCGTAGAGACTTCTTATCTTGTTTTTGTGGATGATTAAAGCTGTATGGAGGAACTGAAAGCACAACTATAACTGGTCTAAACTTTCTTAAATGATATAAGAATGTAATTTGGTCTTGATAATTGTGCAAAAGCACATTTAAAGCAGGAAAGCTGCAGCATTAAGAAAATATCAGTCTGGGACAGGAATGTGATATAAAGGAATTTGAACAGGAGGGAGTGTATAAATATTTGGGAATTGATGAAGGATCGACAATAAAACATGAGCAAATAAATGTGAACAAAACTCAGTAAGGAATATTTTAGAAGACTAAAAGCTATAAACCAATTTGTTCTTCCTTACAGTTTTGGGTGACTGACTGGCTCCAAAAGGTGTTGGATCAGATGGACAGGAAAAATACTTAATACCTATCAGATGCTATATAAAAATCAGTATATACCAAGATTATATATTCCTCATTCTGAAGTAGGCATGGGCCTCCTAAAAATTGATTACATATATAGATATGCAATTATCGGACCGCATAAATATCTACTGACCTCACAAGATCCATACATAGTGAAAGTTTTAAAACATGAAGAGAAAATTTTAAGATGACGTCCCTGCTTAGTTTAGCAGAAGCATTTTAGTGTCAAGTGAGAATGGAAATCAAACCAGAAGTATTCAAAAACCAGGATGTAACTGAATGCGCCAAAAAAACAAAAGAATATAAGAAGGATGATTAGATAAGAAGGCAAGAAATGTGGAAAATGCATAAATATAGTTGCAAGTACAGAAAATTCCTGGAGCAACCCCGAGTTAATCAGGATCTGACCCAGGAATGGTTAAGGAAAGGTGAATTTAAGCCAAAAGATGAAAGGTTAATATTGGCAGCACAGGATAGTGGACTGCATGCAGCAGTCTAAAAAGTCCATTGAAGATGTGGGAGTAACAGACAAATTCAGGTTTTGTAAAACAGAATAGGAAACAGTTGAACATCTTGTTGCTAGGTGTCATACACTAATAGCAGAGGATCTGTATACTGAAAGGCATAATAATGTGGCAAGACTGTTGCATTGGGCATTGTGCAAACATTACAAAACTGAAGTAGCTGAGAAGCATTGAAACATCAGCCACAAAGCATTATGGTGAGTGATGAAGTTTAAATCACATGGGACCACCCATGGCCAACAGTTCAAAAACAGATGTCAGAAAACCAGACACAGTAGTCCATGAAAAGAAGACAAAAGTATCATTTATCACTGAAATTGCTGCATCCAGTGAGTACAGTGTCTTATGTACAGAGTCATAAAGTCATAAAATACCAGGATTTACAGGCAGAAATGAGGGCAATGTGGGAGAAAGATACCCTGACAGTTCTAACAGTAGTTGGAACAATGGATCTCAAAAAAAAAAAAAGAATTAACAGTCATATTTAGATATGATACTGATACGTGTAGCTCCATATGAATTACAGAAGGAGTTCTAGGGACACTGCAGTTGCTATGAGAAGCATTTTTGGCTAACATCAAAGATTAAAACAATACTAATTTCATGAACATTAATCAAACTTTGACTTAGGGACGGGGTCCATTCCTGTCATGGTACTAGAAACCCAAACCTATATGGCGATTCTGATTGCCCATATTGCTGAAACACCTGATGTTCATAAGGGTCATTTGCATATATCCCATATGCCTCTGTTACAGGAGGTTTGGGAGGTCACTCATTGGAATTTCTAGCTTGGCTGGAGTTTTCATTTAGTTTTTACTGATTGGTTTTTCAGTGTGACCTTCTAACTCTTTGTTAGAAAGAAATAAACATGCAAATTTGACAAAGAAATTGCTACAGTGGCTCCAATAGTGACAGAAGATGAAAAAAAGAAAATAAAGGTAGATTTGTGGTACTTTGGGGTTAATGGATTATGCTGGCATTTATTTATATCCTACCAAAAACTGCTGTTACTAAGCTTCAGAAAATTTTGTAGAAATAATGAACTTGCACAAGGGAATATTACTTACATGTGGGGACTGGAACTTGATTTGCAATAGCAACATGGGGACCTACAAGGAAAATATAATAAAAAGGGGTAGATTTATGAGGAAATTTATGAAAATATTTGGTATGGATTAAGTGAATTCAGTCATAGGAACACAGACAGAATTTACATATTATTTCCCAAGATACAATAACTGAGTTAGACAAGACAGAAGTTATATTTCACAGTAACATGTCCATTTAATTCAAAGCTTCAACACACATTCAATAATAAGATAAAAAATGCAGGGTAATGAAGTAAAAATGTCTTGAGAGAATTTATTAAAGGTGCTGAAAAAGATTAAGTGGACAGCAAACTGCTGAACAAAATTATACAAAGCAGTCTTTGAACAATATTTACTTTAGAACGCAAGCTACTTCTAAAACGGCAGGTGCTAGGAATATTTTTATGTAAGTATAACAGTTTGCATAAACTCTCTGAGACCTACATTATACCCATTTGAACATCATCCTTCCCCTAGTCCCAGTCATTAAACTTTCACAAAACTCAGCTTCCAAATACAGTGCAGTTATGAAATGTTGCAAACTTAACCAGAGTCATAAAAAATAAACTGCCCAAATATAAAGACAAAAATTGTCAATTCACCTATTGTTGAGAGGAAACTTTCCAGTCTTACAATATATCCAAATGCCTTAGTTATGAACTTATGTCCAAGTCTAACACCTCAGTTAATTCTGTCCCTGAAATGTAACAGTGTCATTTTCTCTCATCACATACTATATAGACAGTAAAAAATGCTATTGGGCTCCTTTAAAATGCTTGGAAATCTTTCACAGTCATTTTCATTTCTAGCCTGCAAGCTGTATCATAATGATTGTCTTTATTTCTGTACATTACATATAGTTTTCTGTTTCTACCAGTCTACTCAGTTTAATCATCTACTTGAGCATTATTTTGTATGTAATGTTCACAAATGCACCATTTGTTTTCATGACATTTGTATCCTCCATTTTGTATTTATTTATTTGTCTTTGTTTACTTGGGAAGTCTGACTGGGCAAAGCTAATTTTTTGTGGAGGCCTGAGGAGAGAAGCTCCAGCAGACACAGTTAAAATATTCATGGCAAAGTATTTTTAGCAAAGATCAATTACACAGGTCTTAAGATATCTAGATACAAACAGGTAATGGTTCTGTAGTTGCACTGTTCAAAGATAAAACAGGTATTTCTTTTGTTGTTACATTATACATGGTCTTAAATTACAAGTGCAGAACAGTTAGTATGCAAACAGTTCATGTGCAATATATATGATAAGCAAACATTAAATACGAATTATAAGACATGGGTAAGGAGGATTTCAAAATAGATGTTAGGAATAAGTACAATCATTTTAAGTAGGTACATAGCAGTTAAAGCTAAAAGAGGGCCAGAGCCATTGTAAAGCTGATGAATTAAGGATAATGGTGGTAAGAATATTAGTGTACTTGCTGACATAGAACCTGGTTATAATTGAGCAGTGGAGTGTATCTGAAGGAGAAGCCGCGGTGGTACAGCGGTAGCATTGTTGCCTCAGAGCAAGAGGTTCTCCTGTTCGATTCTCGGCTGGAGTGCCTTCTGTGTGGAGTCTGCATGTCCTCCCCGCGATCGAGTGGCCTACGAAAGACATGCGTAAATGGGCGTGCCTTCGCTGAAGGTTGGGTGTCGGGCTGGCAACTCAGCACCATAAAAATCTACTTCCAATCATTAGTGGACCGGAGTTCCGCTGTGGCGACCCCTAACCGGGAAAAGCCGAAAAGACAAACAACAACAGTGTATCTGAAGGAGATGGATAAAGAGGAAAGGTCAGAAAGAAAATGAAATGTAAACTGGGGATTATGGTAGGAAAGGAAAGTGAGGAGGAGTGATAGAATAATTTGTTGTGCAGAAGGGGTAGAGGTTATAAAGTGATAGGGGTTATGAGCTGACAAAGGAAAATGTAGTTACGCAAGTGAGGAGCAACTGCACGACCACATGTAGTTTAAGTATTGTTTTAGTAAGGACTTGAAAGTGAAAGTTTTATGGTCTATGTTGGTTATCTTGGAATGGAGTTCCAGAGTTTAGATACATAATGGGAGTATAGTGAGTGACCTGATGAGTTATTAGACTTTTTTGTGATTATTAAGAGCTTACTGTTGAGTGAAGGTCCCTACCTGGAGAGTAGTGCTGATAATCTGTTCTCTAATACTTTTATTTCCTTTACTATATCAAGTACCAAGTACTACATTTATCACTGGTTTCATATGTGACTTTACTTTCATGTGATTGTTCTTTTGGTTGTTAAAAATATTAAACTTAGTAAGCCATAAAAACAGTTGGATTTTTCTATGTGTAATAAATATTAAATTTTTAGATATGAACTCATATTTCTCGTTGTCGCGCAATGCTTGTAACATCTGACAATGAGTAAGAAACTGGGTCATGTTTAAGAGCAATTTGGAAGTTATCAACATTTTAGGTGACAGACCTAATTTTGTGTTTAAGATTACTCATAATTTAAAATATTTACTAGAACATCCTCCGATGGTAAATAAATATAATGAAAGAGGAATATACAGATGTGGTGTGTGTAAATACTGTAAATATATCCAACAAGGACAATAGATAACATTAGGACATCCGCCCACTAAGATTACATTGACAACAGGAATTGTGGAACTAGGGGTCTGGTGTACATAGCCATCTGCCAGGACTGCAATAACTTCTATGTAGGTAAGATGGAGAGGAGATTTTGTAAATGTATTTATGATCATTTGTGCACTATACAGCACAATAACCCTAACAATGGCTTATACAAACATTTACAGCTCAGTCCCCAATGTAATATTTTTCAATTTGGCATTTTAGAAGTAGTTGGTAAGGATTTTAGAGGGGGGTGCTGGGAGAACAAATTAGAGAGGAAGGAACTCTGTTGGCAACTTAGGTTTAATGCCACTACTCTCCCAGGCATTAGTGATCATGAATCTATAGCATCAGTATTGAAAAATATAAAGCTCTTGATATTGTCTAAGTTAGTGTAGTTTTAGTATTTCAATAGATTTGTTTTTTTTGTATTTTAATAATGTAAATTTTAGTACATTTTGGTAATTTAATTGGTTTATGTGTTCTTAAATGGTTTCATTATTAGTCACATGACTGTTAATTTGCACTATTTAAGGAGATATTGAATGGATTTTAATGGCTCTGAAGAAGTCCTAGGCTAAAGGACAAAAGTGCTTGACTGCTTGTTGTACAAATACTTTCAATAAAGAATTTTACATTTTTTGACTCTCGGTATGTGTGTTAGCTACAGCATTTTTTACACCAACACCCGGAGGTCTTACAGTGTCCTTCCATTGTTGTTTTTTAATCTGCCATTCTAATCTCCTCTGCTTGATTATAGTTGTCATGCAGTATTTTAATACCTAAATAATTATATCTTTATTAATAACGTTGTCTCTGTTTGGTTCCACTGCCAGAGCTAACCTTTCATTCAATACCCCTCTCTCTCTGTCTCTCTATATTCTGTAAACAATACCTGATATGGAATGCACTCTCTGACCTGCAGGTCAAACACCTTCTTGGCTTTATCCCATTCTATCACTTCCCCCTTCCAAATTATTTGCTCCCAGTAGAATAGTTTATTTGTTCATTTCCTCATTACTTCTTGCTATATCTTGCCTGCTTTTGGTCGACTTTGTTGTATGATTGTATTTCTAATAGAAATAGTTTCTTTCAGCATTTCTTGACTGATATAGTCTTTATAATATTGTCTTCCAGTTTATAATATAATATTCCATTTAATTACTGCTATTCTAATTAAAGGGTTGCTTCAAAACTCTAATCTCTTTCTGCATCCCTTGTACTTTTACTTTGGTTCTCTATCATCTTTTTTGTAGATTCATAGGTTGATAGGTTCGTAGATAAGTACTAGGCTAGCTGCCTTTGTGGGCTATTTTAAGCCTAGCCAGTTTCCCTTCTTGAGCTCAAAATAACCTATCCCATTTGGTTATAGATTGGCCTTACCCATCCCATGGTCGATAATTATATATTACCCCTAATAAGAATAACTGGGATCATACTGTAGATAAATTTGAGATGATAAAGTAGATGTAGATACATTTGATAGGATAAAGTATTTAGGAGCTACCTCTGTTCATTAGTAGTACAGGGAGCAGGCCTGGGATAAAATATCTGTTTCCCATCCATACATCTAAGTTGTGCTTGAAAATAGAAAGGAATGAACTTTGTTTTATATGGATGGAGAGTTTGCTCCACAGCAGCAGTATCCTCTGCAAAATATACCTGTCTCTCCAAACTGTTTTGTTGATGTTCGAAAAGAGGTTTAGATCCATAGACCAAGTATATCTGATGCCATTTGACTTACTGATGTGCAGTAAATACATCAGTGATGGGTTGGAGGATGCATTGTATGCCAGAAACCGGTCATCTCTTAACAGTCTGTAGGATACCAAATACAGTAACAGGGCTTTGAGTTGGTCCATGTTGGATATGATATTTAGGCCTTGCATCCTTTTATTAAGGTATCTCTGTGGGCATTTCAGTTGTCGAATGTGTCTGGACACATTGATACATATATGTATTTCCCACTGTGATCTCCATTTTTTGGCTTGCAGTATGAATATTACAGTCTCAAATGCATATATTTAAAGTATCTCTTCAGATCAGGTAGTCTTAATACACCTTTTTTGATTGGAAAAATCAACCTATCCCACTTCACTCATCCTCTTTTCCCTACCTCAATTAATTCCATTAACTCAGTATTCATGATTTCACTAGCTATATATTATAGTTATGTACTCACCATGAGTTTGCATCTGTTTTGTTTGTTCTCTTCCTTCCTGAACTGATTGGTCTCTGATCCCACCCTCTGATCCATCCTCGGCCACTCGACATACTTTAGGCTTCATAGCTCAAGCTTCTCCCCTTACCCATAATTCCTTCACTACTTTGAGTTCCTCAGTTTGAGTTTGCCCTCAAATTATCAAACACAATGCCAAAAATGCAAATGGCAAGCCATAATATTTCTGAATAAATAGTATAACAGGTAAAAAGATCGGAAAACATGAAAACATGAAAACATCAGAAGAGGAGACTCAGGAACCTACACAGTAGAAGTTATCCAGGAATATCCTTCAGGTAGTACAAGGATCCAGAGAAACAGTGAAGGGGAATGGTGGGTGGGAAACTGATGAAGGATGAAACAGACAACACAGATGCAGAATTATAATATCTGATGTTGTCTTTTTCAACTTTTCCTCAACTTATGGACATATTCCCCAGCTAGGATCATCTTGTGTGGTCCTCATAGAAAGATATTATGGAGTACCATGGAGCCAAAAACTGCTCTGTTCCTAGACAATATGGTTAACTTGCAATAAGCTGTAAAAGAATGGGGGTTAGACCATGTAGTGGCTGCACAGATGTTGTCTATAGATGCTTTAGACCAGAAAGCAGATGAAGTGGTCATAGACCATGGTGGAGTGGGCCTTAGGATATTTTGGTAATGACAGACCTTTTTTTTGTGAATGAAAGTGATGCAATCAGTGAGCCATCTGGCTAAAGTCACTTTTGATACTGCTGTGTCAAATGTAGATTTAGAAAAGCATACAAACAGTTGTTCTGACTTCCTGAAGTTTTTGGTTTTGTGAATATAAAATCTGAGCTGTCTATGAATGTGTAGTAAATTAAGCATATATTAGACCTTGTTAGAGAATTGTGGATAGTAAACTGGTAAGTTGATTAATTGATTGAAAGTAGCTTCTGACACTGAAGTGACACCCTGTCCTTGTGAAAAAAAACAGGTAAGGTGGTTGGGAAGTATGTTCTTGGAGTTCTGATACCCATCTAGCTGAGACAATGGCCACTAGAAAAAGTGTTTTCCAGGACAGAAATTTAAACTCAGTTTTTGCTAATGGTTCAAAAGGAGGCTAAGTAACAGCCTGAAGAACCAGTCTAAGGTCTCATGGAGGTACAGGATCTTTTATTAGAGGGTGAAGCAGTAATGTCCCCTTAAGGAAGGCTTTACATAATTTAAGAGAAGCTAATGAAGATCTGTTTATACCAGTGTGAAAATATGAAATGACAACCAATTGCACCTTAATAGTTAAATAACTATTTCCTTCATTGGGGATAGAAGCTAAAAAAAGTGAGAATAGCTGAGATAGGGGTGGAAAAAGGTTCTACCTGTCTCTGAAGGTCCAAAGTATAGAAACATTTCCATTTACGTTTATAAAGTTTCCTAGTGAATGTTTTTTGGGAAGACACAAAGATGTGACAAACAGAGAAGGAAAGCTTGGAACTTCTAGCCATCACTGGAATTGGAGAAACCATGTGGTCAATTTGAAGGGACAATATATCTGGGAGAGGCAGCCTGCACAGATGAGACAGAAGGTCCTGAGGAGAAGCCAACACCCATGGAGGGTGAAGAAGATGAGGCTAAAGGAAGGGGAACCATATTTGTCAAGGCCAGAATGGGGCAGTGAGGATCACCTTGCTCTTCTGCTGATAAGTTTTATGAATAAACTTGGGGATAAGAGGAGTAGGAGGAAAGGTGTACAGTAGACTAGAGGGATAACTGTGAACTACAGCATCTCTCAGTGACTTCCCCACTGGGAGGATCAGGGTACAGCTCGGTTGACCTCACTGGTGAAAGATCATGTCCACCACCAAGAGACCACATGTGAGGGATTAAAATAAATCTGCTTAGTATGTCTACTAGCATGCTGACTTTCCCCAGAATATGCATTATTAAGAGAAAGCGATTGGAAGAGATCACCCATTGCCACTCTCTCACTGCCTCCCTGCAAAATGGGTAAGATCTAGTTCCCCCCTTTTTTGTTGATATACAAGATAACTGACATGTTGTCCATTTGAATTGTAGCCATCCCTAGAGGGAGAACATCTGGAAATGCCTGCAACACATAGGACTGCTCTCATTTCTAGGACATTGATGTGCAGCTTGGCCTCCATCTGAGTCCATGTGCCTTGGACTGTCCTTCCTAAATAATGCCCTCCCACCCCAGTTGGGAGGTGTCCACAGTGCTCTGGGGGAACGAGGTATGGAAGGGCAGTCCTGGTGAAACTTCCTCTACATGAACCCATCATGCTATGTGTCATCTGCAAACAGCCATGATGTGAATGGTAGTTGATAACGGCTGATATCGTATTGATCACTGTACAGCAAGGGTCCACTGTAGTATTCTCATGTGAAAACATGCTAAAAGAACTAGAACTATGGTGGCTGCCATGGAACCCAGCAGTTGCAGAACTAGCTTGGCTGGAGGTGAATGAAGAGTAAGGATATGTATTGCCTAGGTCTCCAATCCTGAATGAGGAAGACTTGCTACCTGTGATTTTGTGTCTAGATGGGCACCTGTGAACTCCAAAGTTTGTGCTAGACAAAGCTGAAACTTGGAATAATTTATGGCAATGCCTAGCTGGGAACAGCAATGTAACAAGTTAATTAGTAGAGGTTTGGTGGAAGTAGATAGGAGCCAGTTGTCTAGATATGGATACACCCGAAATCCTTGTAGTCTCAAGTGATCTGCAACCACAGCCATATACTTCATGAATATGTGAGGGGTTGTGGTGAGACCAAAGGGCAGGGCTCTGAACTGGTAGTAACCAGCTCACAGCTGGAAGTGCAGGTATCTTCTGGAGTGCCTGTGTGTCTTGATATAACAATATACATCCTGAAGACCTATGGAGCACATTCAAGCATCCTCCCTTAAAATAGGCAGAATGGTCTAAAACATGACCATCTGGAACTTCATGTATTTCACAATCTGATTTAGGTTGCCAAGATACAAAACTGGTCTGAGGACCCCAGTCTTTTTTGGCACCAAAAGAACTCTGAATAAGTTCCAAACCATTGCTGGTCTCCTGGGACCAGTTGAGTGACTCTTTTTTTCTAGTAGCTTTTCTATTTCTGTAACTGCAAATTTCCTCTGATTGGGTGGAACATCAGCAAATTTTCTGTTGTATTTTGAGGGAAAAAGGGAAAATGGTATATAATAGCCTCTGGATATGATATTTTTCATCCAGGAATCTTTGGTAATGGTGGTTCAGGCTTATGGGTGCAGAGATAGTCATCTACTCACTCCCCCCAGAGTGTATGGATGCTGAAAGGGCGTTTCTGAGTAGGAACCTCTGAAGCCCTGATATTGCAGGCCACCTCTGCCACGAGGATGGCATCTTCCACTGGAGTTACCCCTCTGCCATGAAGGGATCTTTCTTCATAAGAGTTTTGGGCGGAAAATTGCCATTTTCTGAACTATAATTCCCTATCCTCTCTCTGGTTTAAGAAGAAGGTTCTTTGAGGAGTAGAAAAATGGATTCCTATGGCAGAAAGGGTCTTCCCATCCTGCTTGCTCCTGGACAGAGTCTCTTTCACCTTACAACCAAATAAAGTGAACCTGTCAAAAGGGGTGTTGATGAAGCGCTCTGCAAAATCACAAAGGCGCATCCAGGCATACCTTCTAACAGATAAGCCTGAAGCCATCACTCTAACAGCTACCTCTGAGGCATGAGATAGCAGTCTCATGGAAGCACTGGATAATGGCTGAAGGGTGGCCAGCTGCAAAGAAGATATTTTCTCTTCCCCTGCAGAGATGCAGCCTGAGAGGGTACTGGAAAACTGTTTAATCATTTCCCTCTGAAACCTGGTTACAAGTGCCAAACAATTCAGAGACATGAGGGCAAAGGTTGACAAAGCATAGAAGAGCTTCTCATACCTGTGCAATGCCCTAGATTTCCTATTAAGAGGGTGGACTAAAGAACTCTGTTCCACTGCTGCTGCAACCACCATAGCATACACTGGGGAACCCTTGCTCCAATGAACTCTATTTTTAAGTGCCGCAAGATATTTGTCTGGACATTTAATGATGGGCAGCATGACATCTGCATCCTTCCAAGCCTGATGGGAGATGGGGTTTACCATCTCATCTGTTGAGAAGAGTACTCAAGTTATAGCTGAACTGGTCCTGAAAGTCTCATGAAACACTGACTCATCTTGGGAAGTGAGGTCAGAAGTCCAACCTCCTTTCTGTTTCAGAAGTTCAAGATTTTTTCTGAATGAAAAGTCCTTAACAGGTGATCTGGGGCACACTTTCCCTTCATCAAAGTCAGTGTCTTCAGTTAGAAAATCTTGTGGAGGAGACTATGTGCCTCTTTTTGCAAGTCTGCTTCCAAGGAAGCTCTTTGGTGGGAGGTTCCGGACAGGACTTGGAAATACCAGCAGTGTCCTGAATGGAGACAATCTCGAGCTTTGATCTGGCTGGCTGTCCCAGTTGGACTGGATGAAGAGGCCCAGCTTCCACAGAAAGCTGTGGAGTGCAGGTGGACTTGAGGGGTGTGCTTTTTCCAATGATGAGGAGAAAGCTCTCTCTCCACTACTTCAAAAGCTAAGGTCATGGGGACCTCAGTCTTGCCCTCATTGGATTTGAAGAAGCCTGAGAGGGACAAAACTCGATCCCCCTGGCTCTGTTCATGAGGCAGAGGTCAGAGCGCAGCTGTCCAGTGCTGAAGCTCTGAGAGGAAGGGATGGCTCCAATACCATCTGAGTCTATCACAACTCACTGGATCTGGTGCTGATGCTACATCCCTGAGATCCATCTTGATCTGACAAGGTCAAACCCATCCAGGTCATGGAAACTGTCAGAGTACAAGAATAACAATCTTCGGACCTGACACAGCCACACTTGGGAATCTAGGGTCTGAAAGTTCTGAAACCACAGGATGGATTGGAGTAGGAGCTAAAGTTTTGGGTTGAGAAGTGGAGAGGCTAATGAGTCCAATGCAAGACAGAGACAGTAAAACACCCAACTATATCTGGGCTCTCAGAAATTTCCTCACCATCTTGTCTACATCTATTTCTGATAGGCTCCTGGATGATTCTAAGGGAAGCTGATGTAGATGGCTGACAGGAAGCTTGTTTAGGCATCTCTTGCAGGAAGGGAGAGTGAAGCCTTAAGGAATCTGGTTCAGGAAAAAACACCAGATATTTAGATTTGGACCTGGTCAGATCCAAATAAGGAGATGGATCTGATGATTTTTGGTTTTGTTTTAGTTGGAGTTGAACTTATTGGAGACAGTTGGAGCTGAAAACTTAGATACCTTCTTGGGAGGAACCAAGGCCAAAGAGGTCGAAAGGACAGCGACCAGAGGAGTGCTTCCTTGAGTCTTTTGTTTTCTCTGCTGTATCCCCTGAAGACTTTTTTAGAGGAAGATGGTACTCCAGAGTCCGAAGGAGCAAAAGATGGGAGCAGATCCATCAAAATCAGTTTATTTTTCATATCAGCCAAAGCTCTATTAGTAAAGCTAGCACAAATGTCACATGAAAGTTCAAGATGACTTGGACGTAAGCAGTGCACACATAATGACTGACTATCCGAATTTGGGATCTTATGCCCACAAGAAGAGCACTTTTTGAAACCAGTGGGTTCCTCCAACATCTTTACACCAAGCAAAAACTATCACAATAACACACAGCACTTAAATCCAAAAGAGGAGAAGATGACAGTGGGAGATAAGGAAAATATCAACAATGGTAATAAAGACATATCCCATTGGCAGTAGAAAAAAAGAGAAATCAGTAATACCAGCAATGGCAATGATTAACACTCACTGTTTAAGAAATTTAGATGTAAGTATATATATATATATATATATATATATATATATATATATATATATATATATATATTTTTATATATATATATATATATTTTATATATATATATTTAAAGGGGAGGATAATAGAATGAGAAAAATAAACTATTGGGAAACTAGGCAAAAAGTAATAATATGACAAAGATCAACCAACTCGTTCGAGCTAATAATGACCACATATTATCGCTGAAGCAGCAAAGAAGATTTGAGGTAACTCATAGTAGTCAAGGGATTATGGGTAAGGGGAGGAGCTTGAGCTACAGAGCATAAAGTCTTTTGAATGGCTGAGGGTTGGATCCAAGACCCATCATTTGAGGAAGGCTATAAGAGGCAACATCAGATCTAAACATATTAATGGACATTAATTTCCAGTTTCATATCTTCTGCTTGATCTCTATGGTCACATTCCTAGTTGCTGCAACAGAATCCTTTTTAATCCATATACCTGAATGCATTACCATTTTATGTCCTCATAAATATGAGCATTGTTGAATCATTTCATGGATAGGCACATAAGATGCAATTAAAACCTTTGTTTTTCTTTCATTTTATACCCCAGACATAACGCAAACTACCTTAAAATATCCCACAGCAGTTTGATATAATAATCAGGATTTGTCAAATCAAATTCAATATCATCCAAAAATGAAGCTAGTATTAACTGAGTGCCACATCAATTATATTACTGAATTTGGAAATCCAATATCTTTCTAGCTTGAGGTACCAAGTGTGTTGCAAACAAGAAGAAACCTAAAACTCAACCTGTCAGAAAGCACTCCTCCCTCCTTTATTTTTCTTCTATTCCATCATAAATTCCACATATTAACTATACAGTACTGTACTGTTTGGAAATGCAAATGCTAACATAGCCCTGCTCATGAATTCCCAACAAACTCTATAAAAATGTTTTCTCTACTGCCAAGCTAATCAACAATGATGGCAGGTTTTTTTGCTTTGATTCCATCTGAATCACTTTTATTCTGTTAATAGTGTCAAACATTTGTATCCATTCCACAACACCATATTTATCCATAAATATCAGCTTTGGTAATATTTTTTGTCATTTACGAAGCTACGTATAAACACTTTGTAGTCATGATTTAGAATCAGTATTGGCCTATATGATTTAGGGTATGTAGGGTCCTTCCAAATTTAGCAACCAGAATAAATTAATAAAATAAATAATGATAGAATGCATTCCAGAAATTCTCACTTCATCACTTTGTACAAGGAATGTACCCAAACAGACACATCTATATATACATAAGACATTAGTATACATTAGTAAACATATGAGCATGGCTGGACTCAGCATATTTCTTTTCATCTCCATTCACAATTACACACTGTGCAATCATTATTTGTTGAGCACTTTTTGTTTTTATACCAGTGGTTTGCTGCTTCTCCTCGCTATTTTAGTTATTTTCACCAATCTCCCCATTCACCACTTCTACTAGTAATATCACTTACAATATTCCCATGATTTGTCAACTAAACCCTTAATTTTCTTCTGCTTTATACTTCTCTTTCTTCTCTTTATATCATCTAGAAATGTTCTGCCAGCCCCCTTTTTGGCACTTGCTCTTTGTTTTCCATTTTCCTGCTATTACACTTATGAACTCTGCTATTATTAGCCTTATTGGTTTTATTTTTTTTTTCTTGCCAACCCCCTTCATCATTCCCTATATTCCAAATGCAAAATTGTCCAAAATCTTTTCCACTTTTCTATATATCCTCTTTCCAATTTCCAGGGACTCTATCCAGAGACCATTTGTGCTAAGGTGCACTCACTGAATATATGTTTCATGCCTGCATTTTCTGTCATTGGTATCTCAAGCCTGTTTTCCTTCTCTCCTTATATAACCTTTAAGGTGTGAGCTACCATCTCTACAGGACTCATAATATCTGATCACCCCATGCATTTTCTGCATCTCTGATGTTATTTTGAGGACTTTCCTTATATCTTTCTTTGTGGCTTCCTCCCCTTCCCTCCTCAGAGCTTCATAAAACATTCTGTTTTTATCTTTCCCCTGGTATTCATATTTACAGCAAGACACTCTCTTTTCCTTTTTTTTCTTTTTGTTTTCTAGATCTTTCCTTCTTCCTGTTTCCCCAGTTTTCTCTCTGCCTGGTATACGTCCACTCATTTTGTGATAATCCAAATTCAACTCATTCTGTAATTTTACAAGTCTGGTCTCCATAGGGTCTTAAATACTGTTCTGTCCTCCTGCCCTTCCTTCTTTAATTCCTGCTCTCCTCTTATCCATTTTTCCTTCCATGTTTCTTATCTATGAAAGTACCCCACCCTCTTTCCTTCCATATGTCTGTTTTCCCTTGTCCCCCACATCATGTAGTCTGATCTCTTTAGTGCCTCCTCATTCATTCTTTTACATCTTTCCCACCATCCTATCTGTTCTTTCTCCTCTTGCATGCCGGTTTCCTCCTGTGTGGGTATGTGTGGGATTCAACAGCTCTCCTTTTTTCTACTCCCTTTTTGTTTCTCCAAGCACTCTTCCAGCTCATTCTGTAATTTTATTAGTCTAGTCTATCAGGTCCATTGACAGGTTTCTTAGTATATGTGATATAAACTGGATCTGGTTTGAATTAAAATCTCTCATTCTTTTTTCTGGTCAGTTCCCAGGCTCTTCTTTACTGCTTCAACATTTTCTTTTGAAAGAAATGTAATGGTTTCACAGACACAGTTTCTTTTGGACCTCCCTTACTTGCAGAGGGTTAAGAAAGAGAGTTTTCTTTTCTTTGTTGGCTGGAATTTTGTTGACTTTTTATCTCATGCAAAGCCTGATCTGTCTCTATAAATGTTTGCATCCCAGGTGGAAAAATATGAACATGGCTGGCTGTAGCAGTTTGAATCTCACTCTATCCTCTAGACAATTCTTATTTACTGAAATAAATGTAATATTCTTTTTTTGTAGACCGAGTAATCATTTTTCATTAATATTTTGTTATAACCAGTCTTCAAAACATTTCCTTTTTGCCACATGTTTGTTAGAAGCTTTTTCTTGAACTGATATGACTGCCTTTTAACCAATACAGGTCTCAGATGCTTTCTGGAGTGGAGATGGCTACATTTATTTTCGGTTCATTCTCTAACATTTGTGAGAATTCTTCCCCTTAAATTAAATTTACTGTCAGTCAATGCAGAGAGTGAACTGTTGGACTGGTGGAGTAGAACAGACTATCCTCTCCTTTGTACTGCTTTTTGGTGTTAGTTGGCAGTGATCAACTGCAATTTCATGATAGTCTGTGTGAAGTGTTGATTGGAGTCAGTGATGTGAACAGGTTAGCAAGGTGACAGTAATTGAAGAACTTTGTGCAGTTCCCAAGGAACTTTTTGTTTTAATGAGGGAGAGTATTTTTGCCTTCCTGAGACTTCTTGGGTTTTAATCCCAAGATGATCAGGATATTGCAGCTGATCTGATCTGCAGGAAGGAGAGAGTTGTCATATAGCCATGCATTCGACTTTATCTTGTATACTAGGATAGCTATTGTTTGAAGTGGAAGTTTGCTAGTCTCCATCATTAATTTGTTGATTGAGTTGTTTAACACATTCCTGGGTTTGGAAGATGCTATGGAAGCTACAGAAGTTATGGACTGTAACATTTATATGCTTTTTCTAGTACTTGCTTCATTGCCAATAGAGATGACTGTAAGATGTGGTACAGAGAATAGCCAAGAAGGGGGCTGGAATTTGCTGGAGAAAACTGACAAAGCAACCAATGTATTGGGAGCAAATAACTAGACAGCAAAAGGTAATAGACTGGGGTGAGGCCAAGAAGACTCTTGGACTGCAAGCTAGAGACTGCCTTCCCCACCAGGGATTGATACCAGAGTATAGGCAAACAGAAAAGGATAGGGGAATCTATAGTGAAAATCTGTTCTTGTGGAGTTTGTACTTGAATCTAAAACAGAAGCTGCCATTAAAAAAGGGATAATTAGTACAGTCCATATAAAATATTGCATGAGAACTACAGAAATCAATTAGAAGAAGTTAGGAAAGATTGGGAAGAGAGACTAGACGAGCAATTTACAAGGCAACAATCGGAGGACATACTCATGGCTCCCAAGTATGCAATAAAGTCCAGAATATTTAGGATCTTTGCTTGAAAGTGTTTACACAGGTATTTTTATATCCCAGACAGATTAAAAAAAAATTTCCTTAGGTACATGGCAAATGTTGGAGGCATGATGAGGAAGAAAAAGGTAACTGGGAACATATGTTTTGGGAGTGTAATGAGTTGGCAGATTTTAAAAATATCCTAGAGAGTAGTCTTGTCAGAAATATTGGATAAGCAAATGGCTGTAACTAAGGAAAAGTTTCTTTGAACTGGGACATAAGATCTTAATTACCAAGCCATAGTAAAGCCTTGATAAGTTTAGTTCTGGTGGCTGCTAAAAAAATCCATTACTAGAAAATGTAAATCAAAGTCTAACCCAACTGTATTTGATGTACTGAATATTGCAATTGAGATAAAAGAACTGGAAGTGGGATCTTTAGAAAAGGGAAAAAGCAAATTGCATAAATGGAAATTGTGGGAACAATACATGCAGAACAATGTTCAGTAGGAGGAGTGAACTCTAGTGGAAAGCAGGAAATGAGCAATTTATGTTGGAATGATGACAGTTACAAAAATGAACATATGTGATAAATAATGTATGTAACTGGAAATGTAGTAATATGGTTTGTTTTCTTTTATATTAATCCATGTTTGCTTATGTTTTAAGTGATAATTTAACAAAGGTGTTAA
Organism: Protopterus annectens; assembly: GCF_019279795.1. Classification (NCBI taxonomy): domain Eukaryota; kingdom Metazoa; phylum Chordata; order Ceratodontiformes; family Protopteridae; genus Protopterus; species Protopterus annectens. Next base: position 413,360,746 of record NC_056737.1, on the reverse strand, counting down.
AAAAAAGAAAACTGTTTCTGAAATAGTAGTTAGAAGAAAAAGTATGTAGAGAAGACATACGGCTTTCTGTTGCACCAGAGAACCTGGAAGGAAAAGACTGAAAGAGTTCAAATGCAGATTACAAAGGTGCCAACAATCTGTAATAAGAAATAAAAAAAATATTTGGTACCCTCCCCTGGGAAAGACAACTAACAGGATACTTTGATCTACATCTGGAGAAACAACTAATAGGATAATTCAATTTCACAACTGGTAAGATGACTGAGGGGATCCACTGATTTATACCTAGTGAGACAACTAACAGGATCCTCCGCTCCTCATCCTTCTTGAGCTAGCCAGTGGCATATTCCAGTTCAGATCTTGTAAGACATGTGATGCTTCAATCCACATCTGATAGTTAGGATGTTGCAATCCATAGCAAAAATAATCGCAATTCTCCTTCAACCAAAATCTGGTGAGACAACCTCTAGTATTGTACATCTGATGAGATGGCTTCACTGATGTTACAGTCCACATTCAATGAGATAGCATCTATGATGTTCCAGTCCTCATTCGGAGTATTTTATATTTTCTTGGACCCTCTGATACATTGTCTTTGTAAATGATATTCTAGTATCCTACCACTATCATAACTGTGTGCTGTAAGCTAATTAGCTCATATATTCAGAGGTTCATAGGTAGGTACTAGGCTATTGCCCCTAGAGCCTATATAAGCCTAGTCAAAAAGGTACCCTGGCTTTTGCTACCCAAGTGATCCCTGGGGTGAATTTCTTATCTTCCATCAAATCATCAAGATTTTTCTTGAAGAGTGCTAATGGGGAGCTTTGTTTGATATAGATAGGTAGTTTGTTCCAGGGTATGGGAAGTCTCTGGAAGAGGAATCTATCCTTCCAGCATGTTCTGTTTATTGTGGTGATAAGGTTTAGGTCCCTAGAGCATGTAGCTCGGAGGGATTGGGATTTCTTTAAATGGAGCATATGCAACAGCTTTGGGTTTGACATAGCTTTGTATGTGAGGCAAAGATCACCTCTGAGTAGGTGATGTGCGATGGAGTAAAGCTGGAGTTTTTTGAGACGATCTGCGTAGGGCATCTGTTTGAGGCCGGTAATCCTCTTTGTGAGGTATTTCTGCAGCCTTTCTAGTTGTTGTAGTTGTTGTTGTAGCTCTCCCATAATTATCATGATGGTTTCCACATTTGACTCCAGTGGTAAGCATGTTAAGGCTAATTATTCCTTAACCAGTCCAGAATTCTTTCACCCTAACACATCATCTTCACGTCTATTTCCTCCTCTTCTGTCTTTATGCTTAAACTCCTACTAATTAATATTATCACTCTTTTTTCCTCTCGGCTTCATTTCCTGCATAAATACCCTATCTTACCCAAGCTCTACTCTTTTTCTATAAGTTATCAATCTGTTTCTTTTTAAATCCCCACTAAGGTTCCATAATAAAATACTTAAGCTGTTCATTTATTTTATATGTCTTTCTCTTGTAATTCATATTTCACCTGATGAAATTCTTTTTGACCATCCTCATCACCCCTGCTCTGTTTAATACTAGTTCTTGTTTTGTTTAATAAATTCACACATTATGAAATATTAAACATTTATCTTTAATTTGATGTGATTTAAGAAATCAAAACATGTAACTCCCCCTTGAAACTTTCTAACAAATAACTGCTTAGTATATATATATATATATATATAAACCTCAGCTTTGGCCGGCTAAGATCTAGCTGTATTCAACTGGATGTATAAGAGAATTTAAGTAGCTTTTATCTGCACTTTTTTCAAATAATACAGTATTTAAATTGATTTAATTGTGTTGCATGAATATTAACTCAAGTGGAAGTTTTGACTCTGTTCTTCAGTTAGTGCTTGCTTGAATTTTATTGTCTGTTAGTAATTGCAGGTGTGGGGGGTAGCCACATTCTTTGATTTCTGTCACTGCCTATTTAAGTGGTACAGTTTGAAATATTTTCTGCTTAAAAACCTCAGCTTTGGCCGGCTAAGATCTAGCTGTATTCACCTGGACATATAAGAGAATTTAAGTACCTTTTATCTGCACTTTTTTCAAATAATACAGTATTTAAATTGATTTAATTGTGTTGCATGAATATTAACTTAAGTGGAAGTTTTGACTCTGTTCTTCAGTTAGTGCTTGCTTGAATTGTATTGTCTGTTAGTAATTGCAGGTGTGGGGGTAGCGACATTCTTTGATTTCTGTCACTGCCTATTTAAGTGGTACAGTTTGAAATATTTTCAGCTTAAAAACCTCAGCTTTGGCCGGCTAAGATCTAGCTATATTCAACTGGACGTATAAGAGAATTTAAGTACCTTTTATCTGCACTTTTTTCAAATAATACAGTATTTAATTTGTTGCATGAATATTAACTCAAGTGGAAGTTTTGACTCTGTTCTTCAGTTAGTTTCCCACCCAACCTCCCTGTTTTTGTTTTGGTGTTAATCTTAGTGCCCGCCCCTCTTGTAAATTTGTGTATGGATACTCCTTCTGGGCCCATCTCATTTGCTCACTCAACTGAGTGCAGTGAGATCATATTCTGATTTCAGGCACTCCTACTGTGTACAAAGAGAGCATCTGGGAAAGAGAACAAAAAAAAATTTTTTAAGCTTGTTTCCTGCCTTCCCTGTTAAGTGGTCTAGACTGTTTGTAGGCTTCTGAGCCCCCAAGCCCTTCTGTGTCGGAGGGAAGCCTTCTAGCTTAGTTTTGTTTGTTATAACTAGCCAGTTTTCTAGTTTCAGCACTCAAATCTGTTTCTTTGAACTCAGAATTTGTTCAGAACTCATTGTAAGCACTACATAAGCTGCAAATTACTACAGCACTCAACTTTCCTTGCTTATCTAGAGGAAAGCAGTTTATAGTACTTAATAAATAAGCACCTATCCAGGCATGTCTAAGGGTCAGTTCCCAGTGATTTCTCCTGTCTACCTGATGAATCTGGGCATCTTGGGGCAATGCAGCAATTGCCTGATGTACACAGAAAACCCTCTCCTCCTACCACCCAACACTACAACCTGTGAGAGATGCACTTATATAGCCAAACTGGAAGCAAAGCTCTCTTCACCCAAGACTGGACTAGACAGTCAAGAGGAGAAGGTAAGCACTTGCACCCCACCACACTCATCACATAGTCCCTCAAAACCTACATCACCAAAACACACACATAGAAACACAAAACACACACCTACATTCAGGGAGGCTCTCAATAAAAACCTGCCCAAGCATCAGGGGCATCCAAAGCATAAACGCAAGCAAACTCCACCCCCCAACACAACCCAAATGACACATAGCCCACAAACTCAGTGTGCCACTCAACCACAGCCCATAAGACATAACAACGTACCCAACACTCTAGTGATAGGTGACTCTATAGTCAGGCACACTGATGCTCCACTCACTAGACTAAACAAGGAGAAAGTTACTGTCAGCTGCCTGTCAGGTGCCAGGATCCACCACATAACGCATGCAATCAGGTCACTCCACAATAAGTACAAATATGACACTGTCATTGTCCATGTTGGCGTGAATGACCTAAGACGTACCTCCCTGGACTACATGAAAAGAGACATGGAGGAGCTCTCCAATCTTGTATCCCAGGCAGGTATGACCCTAACCCTGAGTAGCATCCTGCCATCACCCAGAATGATACCACAGTACAAGGACAAAATGATTGACTTCAACAATTGGCTAAGCTTCTGGTGTCATTCTAAGGGGATCCAGTATTTGTCTGCCTGGGAAGACATGATTGACAGACCACAATGCTTTGTCAGAGATGGCCTGTACCTGTCGCCCTTAGGATTCCGGATACTGGCTAAGACTCTTGCCACCCCTATAGTGCCTTTTTTAGGCAAGGTTCAAATGACAAATTCACCACTGTAACACATACAAGCAAGCAAAATCTGAGGGTAATGCTACTCAATGCTAGAAGCCTAAACCTCAAAATGCACTCACTCGAGGCACTCCTTAAAATGGAGAACATAAATATCTGTGCAGTGACAGAGACCTGGTTCAAAGCTCCAGAGATCACCCCTGCATTACCAGGCTACAATTCATACTACACCTTTCGGCCACCTAACCCAGAACAAAGCACTAAAGGCGGAGGCGTGTCCATATTCATTAAGGATATCTACACCTCCAGGCTAGGTGCATAGCATAATGCATCCGAGATTATCCAAGTGCAACTAACTCTGGGCAAGAACGCAATCCAAATTGTAGCTTGCTAGAGACTCCCCACCATGCCCCAGGATTCCCACTCCTCATTTCTTGATAATCTGGAAAGTATTAGGGTACAACCCAACACCCTAATAATGGGCAATTTCAACTACCCCACCATTAACTGGGAAAACTACTCATTTACCAACTCTTTTGCTCAACGTTTTCTAGAATTCATAAATTCCAACGCCTTGGATCAACTTATTCACATCCCCACCAGGGGCAGCAATATCCTAGACCTGGTCATTACCAACGTGGGAAACCAGTGTTCCACACCAGAGGTCAATTCCTCGTTGGTCAGATCCGACCACAAGCTAATCAGCCTAGACATCCACATCCCACCCCCACCCCCAATTAGGGAAACCATCGTAAAAAACTTCTCCAAAGCCAACTTCACACTTAAGTGGCAAACTTCATGACACCCATGCAGAAGGACAATAGAGGTATGACTGCTGAATACTACACAAATGCACTTTATAAGCACTTACATGAGTGCATGGATCATGCTATTCCTAATAGAACCAAGATGTTATCTTCCAAAAAAAGGAAGCCAATCTGATGGTCCTCTGCCATAAACAAACTCTACAACAGAAGAAAGAAACTGTTGCAAAAAAGAGTAAAATCCCATGACTGGAGAAACTCCCTGGTCAACCTCAGTAAGAAGCTGAGATCCCTCATAAAATCCTCCAAAGCTAGTTACGAAAACAAAATTGCCACTGACTCTAAAGACAACCACAAAGCATTCTATAGCTATGTTAAGAATCTCAATGGGAACACTCAGATTTGCTCTGAGTTACAGCACAATGGCACTAAATATACAGAACCAACTGATATTGCCAACATCCTAGCAGATAGGTTCAGTGCTAACTTTACCCCCCTCTCACCCCCTAGAGGGCCCATCTCTATATTGGAAGAATGCAAAGTTCCTATAATCACGGCTGCACAGGTAAAAAACACACTCTCCAAAGCCAAGAACACAGCATCAATGGGACCTGACAATATCCCAGGCTGCTTTCTACATGAACTACATAATGAACTGGCACCCTACCTAAGTACCAAGTTCAATCATAGCCTCACCTCAGGCTTTGTACCCACTGAATGGTGCACCATGACTGTTATCCCACTCCACAAAGGGGGAGCCACGATGGACCCCGGGAACTACCGCCCCATTAGCCTGATGAGCCTGGTCTGCAAGGCCATGGAACGTATCATCGTGGAACTCATAAACAAAGACACTGGTACTCTCCAAACTCTGGACCCTACCCAGTTTGGATTTGTAAAAAGCAGATCATGTCTCCTAAACCTGATTGACTTCTTTGAAGCAGTCACCAAAGCCATAGATGAGGGTAAAATGGTTCACACAGCTTATCTAGATCTCGCTAAGGCTTGCAACACCATCCCCCACTCTGGAATTATAGATAAGCTCACTAAACTAGGTATAAATCCCTATGTCACAAGATGGGTTGCCAACTGTCTCATGGACAGAACCCACACTGTGAAAGTAGCGGATTCCAAATCCGACTTCAGACCAGCGACAAGTGGAGTACCACAGGGTTCAGTCCTGGGTCCTCTCCTGTTTGGTATCTACTTCTCTGAAGTGCAGGCTAACACAGAAGGTCTTTAGCTAACAAAGTTTGCAGATGACTGCAAACTAGGAGCCATAATTGAAATTCCTAACGATGTGGACAAACTACAAAAGGGCCTCACTGAGACAGATAGCTGGTGTCAAAGCCATGGCCTGAAGCTCAATGCCAAAAAGTGTATTGTCATCCCCTTTGGTAAAAACTCTGTACCCATGAACTACCACATAGCTGGTAGTCTACTTAATGCTGAAAATGTGATAAGAGACCTTGGGACACAAGTGAACAGTAGTCTCTCCTTTGATAATCACATCGCCACAGTGGTTAGGAAATCCTTCTAAGTGGCTCATCTCATCACAAAAGGATTCTCATCCAGAAAAAAAGAGGTCATTGTTCCCCTCTACTCATCACTCATTAGACCCATTATAGAGCACAATGCCCCTTTTGGTATGTACCTCACAAGACATCTACAACTGGAAAGACCACAGAAATACCTCACAAAGAGGATTACTGGCCTCAAACAGATGCCCTACGCAGACCGTCTCAAAAAACTGCAGCTTTACTACATCGCATATCGCCTGCTCAGGGGCGATCTCTGCCTAACATACAAAGCTATGTCAAACCCAGAGCTGTTGGACATGCTCCAGTAAAGAAATCCCAATCCCTCCGAGCTACACGCTCTAGGGACCTAAACCTTGTCACCACAATAAACAGAACATGCTGGGGGGATAGATTCCTGTCCCAGACTTCCCATACTCTGGAACAGACTACCTATCTATGTCAAACAGAGCTCCTCATTAGCACTCTTCAAGAAAAATCTTGATGATTGCATAGGAAATGGGAAATTCACCCCAGGGATCACTTCTGTGGCTCTGCTCGACAGGGGCACAGGAAAATAATTTTCTTGGGTCGCGAAAGCCATTATACATTTTTTGGCTAGGCTTCTATAGGACCTAGGGCCAATAGCCTAGTACCTACCTATGAACCTGTATATTTAATTGCTATGAATTTGTCCATATCAGGAGTTGTTGCTCCTCTTAGGTATTCTATCTATTTCCTACTTTCTGTTTCTGTATTCATTAATTTGCATTTTGAGTTCCCTGCAGAGATGTAGCAGCAGTCTAACATAGCATGGGATTCTTCCCACCTTCTTCTATTGCTGACAGTTTTTCATTTTAATTTTTTATACAAACTATTCCTCAGTCTTTTCAAATCTTTCTTTCCTTTTCCTGAAGCTTTAAGTTTTCCTTTGTCAAAACCATCACATCTCACTTCCTTATTTTCATTCATTCTCAGGTTTTTCTACCTTTCTACACATACTTTTCCTGTTCCCTGATTCATCATATTTCAATTGATCACTTTTGATTTTATGGGTCAAGCTAATTTAGAGGTCTAGCCAAGTCATTCAAGCTTCTTCCCGCTCTCCACATACATCTCCTACTTCAGTGTTATTTCCCCTTCTAATCCAATCAGTATGCTGCTTTTGAACTTGGAATTACCCCTTACCATATTGTAGTCCTTGGCTTGTGTTCTTTTAGTCCACAGTACCCCTCCTAATCTCATTTACTGTCACTGATACAGTGTTTTCTCATTTTATTAAATCATCTTCTTCTTTCGGCTGCTCCCATTAGGGGTCACCACAGCAGATCAACTGTTTCCATTTCTTCCTGTCCTCTGCATCTTGCTTTGTCACGCCAACCACCTGCATGTCCTCTTTCACCACATCCATAAACCTTATCTTAGGACTTCCTCTTTTCCTGTTACCTGGCAGCTTCATCCTTAGCATCTTTTTCCCAATATACTCTGCATCCCTCTTCAGCACATGTCCAAATCAATGTGATCTTGCCTCTCTGGCTTTGTCAAACCTTCCAACCTGGGCTGACCCTCTAATATACTTATTCCTGATCCTGTCCATCCTCGTCACACCCAGTGCAATTCTTAACATCTTCAACTCTGCCACATCAAGCTCTGACTCCTACCTTTTTGTCAATGCCACTGTCTCCAACCCATATAACATAGCTGGTCTCACTACCCTCTTGTAGATCTTCCCTTTCACTCTTACTGGTACTAGTCTGTCACAAATCACTCCTGACACTCTTCTCCACCCACTCCATCCTGCCTGTACTCTCTTCTTCACCTCTCTTCCACACTCACCATTACTCTGAACTGTTGATCCCAAGTATTTAAACTCATCCACCTTCACCACCTCTACTCCCTGCATCCTCACCATTCCTCTATCCTCCCTCTCATTCACACACATATATTCTGTCTTAGTCCTGCTGACCTTTATTCCTCTTCTCTCTAGAGCATATCTTCACCTATCCAGGGTCTCCTCCACCTGTTCCCTACTCTCACTAGCGATCACAATGTTATCTGCAAACATCATAATCCACGGGGACTCATGTCTGATCTCATCTGTCAACCTGTCCATCACCACTGCAAATAAGAAAGGGCTCAGTGCTGATCCTTGATGTAATCCCACCTCCACCTTAAACACATCCGTCACTCCCACCGCAGACCTCACCACTGTCACACTACCCTCGTACATATCCTGTACCACTCTTACATACTTCTCTGACACCCCTGACTTCTTCATACAATACCACAACTCCTCTCTAGGCACCCTGTCATATGCTTCCTCTAAATCCACAAAGACACAATGCAACTCCTTCTGACTTTTTCTGTACTTCTCCATCAACAATCCTTAAATGAAAACTAAAATATATGATTTAGCTAGCAAAAATAAACTTAAATTAACAGCTGAAGACATGATTGTTTTCATATATCACAGAGATAAAGAAGAAATTTGTAGTTGCTCAATCAGACCATGCCCACTTTTCTGTTCAGTATACCCAAGTCTATTCCATGGGTTGTCATATTTTAACTATAACCATGTCTTCATTATGCATATTTTGAAAAATATTAAATAAAGGATATTAAACTAAAACTTAGTGCTTAAAATTACTCTGTACAATCTATCACAGCATTACTTTTCACTTTTACCTTTCAACAGTTAATGAAGGTCAGTATTGTTAACATACAAAATTAAAATACAAATGGGGGATTCATACAGGTAACTACAAGGTGTCCACTATGTGTACTCTTTGTACAACCTTTCTGAGTGAACAGAGGGCAAAAGCATTGTGGTAGGGCTGTTCTTGAATTCAGAAAAGTTACCTCAAGGGGTACAACATAGTGTTCACTTATTATTAACATTATTATTAACTTTTATGAATCCCCCCTGGGTATTTTTAGCAGTCAGTTTATAAGTTTTCCTTACTTGCTTCACTGAAGTTTTTAAAGTTCATCGCTTTTTTTTCTTTTGAGTAGTTCTACATTTATCTGGTCTCTTCCCCCATACTGCTTTGAAAGACCAAAAAGGGCTTCATAGAAAGTCCAAAAGGCCATGTGCTATTTTCTTTTTGCTGTTTTTTGGCTCATTCTATTTTACTGTTTTTTCCCCAAGTCATTTTGCTTTCTTCAACACCAATGGGACAGTTCGGCATCCACATAGGTCTGGAGATGTAAGATTTGTAAGCAGGGTGGAGGAGTTTAAACTTCAAGTGCATCACTCTACATCTGTTTGAGGGATGAAGGCATTCCTCTAAAATTTTGTTTGCATAGGGTAACCATTTTCTAAAAACACCCTACCTTCAGAGTTGTTCATTTTTTCCACTGTATTGAAAGGATGTTGTCTTTTAATTTGTATGTCTGCAGCTTGATTTGTCTTTTGGCAGATACATTGTGTGCTCTATTAGAATTTCTACCTGAGACACGACTGTCCATTGACCAATGAATTTCTTCATGGACTCAGTGCAGTCTCCACCTTTAATCCATTGACCAATGAATTTCTTCATGGACTCACTGCAGTTTCCACCTTTAATCCACTGACCAATGAATTTCTTCATGGACTCACTGCAGTCTCCACCTTTAATCCATTGACCAATGAATTTCTTCATGGACTCACTGCAGTCTCCACCTTTAACTTCCTCAGTGATCTCAGTAAAGTTTTCTGCTCTAGCTCTATCTTCCAGTTCTACATAATTCTGTCTCAGTTCATCCAGTTTTACTTCTTGTTCAATTATTTTTGCCTCCATCTCTTTATCTGAAATTGGCAGCTTTTTCAGCTCATCCACATTCCTATTTAATACTTCTTTCATTTGTTGCTGTTTGCTGCAAAATATTACATTAGTGGTCTGCTAGTTTTGAATATTTCAGAGTGCATCTTATTTATCCTCTGTTCCCTTGTAATATTGTACATTTTTTCCAGTGTAGCATCTGTGTGGATCCCTTCCTGCCTTCTAGCCATCCTACTGTTTATCTTTTTTTTCAGTCAAGCCTTTTCCATGGGCTCCATTCTTTATATTCTTTATCACTTTTTTCTTGTTTGTCTTCATGAAGTTGTCCACTCACTCTTGCTGTCAGTGAGTCTCTCTATCAGTACGGTTTATCAATGTCTCCATTATACTAGAAGTCTATACTGTTTGAATACTGTTGTCACGTAAGGTACTGGTAGCATTCCATGTACTGTGCTTCCTAGTATATAGGCATCTGCAAAGCTTACACTGAGTGTGTAAAGAATTTACGTAAAACTCTGGTGTAATACAGCTTTGCAAATTGATTCTGCAAGCATATTATATTCTACAGTTCATTCTAATATTGTAATTTTGTTTCTTACTTTGAACACAGCCCATGCTAAACTACAACCAGGTCATATCACCTGAGCTGGAGTGAGTCTTTATGTTAGCCTACTCTCTTGACAGAATGAACTAAACATGTTAAACACTCATGATGTAGTTGTTAAATACAATTACTGTCAACCATTAATGGCAATCTTTCCATAAAGCCAACAGTTACTTCAGTACTATAATTTATATAATTTATATCACTTACTTGGCAGTGTTGATTGGCCTTGGTTCAAAGTTACCCTCAGTATCCACAGAGGCCTGTTTCTGTACAGTAGTACTTATGCTGAGGTCTACATAGTCTGGAGGCAGAGCACCAGAAATGGCGCTGAGACAAGGCATGGCCATTTTAAAGAGCTCAGGGTCATACTTCTGCAGAAGAGACAGGGACTGATTGGAAAAGTGCAACAAAGAAACATAAGATTGTTAGTAGCAGTCAGCAAATGTTCAGCCAACGGCGCCAGCAGAGTTATATACCGTAACAGTCTAAGCAAATAACCACAGCAACAGCAGCTTTTGCAGATTTGCTATGTAGTATGTTATTATGAGGGTAGCAAAGGATATTTTCACATTTCAGCATGCAGTATTAATATAGGTGCACATGCCTGATTTTTTTCTGGCTGTGATATTTGCCTCTGTATGCTCATATGAATTTGACTGCTCAATTTTGTAAACAAATATTTTTTTTCTTTAAAATTTGTAACTTTTCATGCATTTTGTTCCACTGCTGGTGAAGGTACATGCTAAAGAGTTCAAGCGATAATAAAATATGCATTCAAATAACAATCAGCCATAATCAGGTATGCATTAACACATTTTTGTCAGAACTACACTGTTGCAAACAGTGTAACAGAACAATAAATAGCTAAAAATATGATCTCCATTTATGATGTACATATCATGACTTTACAATATTTGGTTCAAGCAGAAACAGTATTGCAGAACAATTAGTAAAGTATACATGTTGCAGTGTACAGTGACTGATAAATACATTTACTACAAGTATAACTGTCCAGCTTTGTTGCTAGGCACAGGTGTCTGTAGATAACAACATATTGTTGTGCACTTAAATGGGCATAAGCACCACTGCACACATTTCTTTTCTAAGATAAGTATTCTTATGAGTCATCTGCAATAATGCTTCTAAATTAAAACATACTCCAAATATAGCACCTTGTGTTTGCACAGTTACATGTAATGGTTCAGCACTTAATAATATTCATATCCAGCTAGAATGAATCATCAACAATTTAAGAGATGTTTTCCTCATGCAGTGGATGGCAAATGTCATACGATTCCACTAAATGCTTTGTGAATATAATAAAATGTCAGAATGACTATAAATGAGGTAAGAATGGCTATTGGCAACAAAAAATGGAAGGAAGGCAAACAGAATAATGGGAGGAATCAAGGTAGGAAGTGATAGTATGGTCAGGAAAGAGGCAGATGAGTTTGCCTGACTAAGGCAGACCTAAAGATGGATAATAAATACTTTACAGGTTCATAGGTAAATATTAGGATATTAGTCTGCAGACTATTACAAACCTAGCCAACAACAGGAGAGCAGACTCAAACCCTATATCTTGTATCTGTGAGGTAAAGGCCTACGCCATTACGTCAAACCCTTGTCCTAAGTAAAAGATGAGGATTAAAATGATCTACTATACAGTAGACTGCAGAAGAAACTTGTCATGAGACCCGGTTAAACAGCTGAATAATTTCAAACCAGTCAGCTCTGTCTGGAATATATGGGTCTTATCAATGCTACTTTGGAATGGGAATAGGGGGCTGCTAATAGCCGAACTTCAGTTATTCACACATTCTGGCTTTACTATGTATGAGGCCATAGAACTTTTGGGGGATGAGAAGTTTTCCACTTATCCCCTGTACCATATAATCTGTGAGCTAGTGTATCTATAGAAAAGTGTTTGGGGGAGGTTTGCCCGAGACAAAAATATTTGTGCTTGTTTTGTTTAGTAAAATCCAACCTTTACTAGTGTAGATATTACCTTTGTATGTTTTCTGGTGGAATTCTAAACATTTTTTTTTTACTATGTATCCACATTAATCCTGCCCTAGAAAAAAAATCATACAATGATTTTTGGAAGGTAAGCTGACAGAGTTCCTCAGTGGTGACAGCCCAACAAATGGACAGCATCATGAATTTATATAGCACAAAACTTAACAGTTCAACCTGTTTTACTATAGTTCCACAACTAGGTCTCTAATCTGACAGACACATACGGCATTTAATAACAAGCAACATAATGAGTAGATGGAAAAATCTAAAGGTATAGGTTTGGGACCAACCTGTTGAAGTATAAAGGGAAATGATTAACTGGAAAATGTCAGGGGGTAGCAGTTTAGTGGGATTTACAAGGGAAAATGAGTGAACAATAAGGTTGTCAGAAGAAATTAGTCAAGAACATAGATGTTAAATCTATAGACAGAAGAAGAAGAAGAAGATAGTGGTGTCATACTGACAAAGAACCTGATTCTGAACCATGCCAATGCTATATGTAAGGTTACTAACAAACAACAGCAGAATAACAGGTTACATTTTTATAGGCTCAGACCACAAAAATGCAAGGCATTATACATGGCACTAGTAAGCCTTTATCTGGAATCCTGTACACAGACCTAGAGACTATACTAATAGAAGAGCATCTGTTTGGTGGACACTGTGCAATAAAGGTTTACCAAATGGCAACCATATTGGTAAATGGACAGCAAAATAGCTAACACCTGTAGTACAAAGTGTTACTAAGATGGTAAAGTGAATAAGGGCACAGACTATGAGAAAAATGTCAGATTACAAGGAATGTAGAAAGTGGAAAAGGAGGATGTGGCACAGATGGTCTAGATCACCAGGAAAGATTGATTTGTGGAATTAAGGAGGAAGGACAGAATAATGTATGGGAATGGAGGCAACCTGATGGAGAACATTTAAAGTTCATATTGGGAAATGTTATTTTACATGTTGTGTAGACATGAAAGGCACTGCTAAAGGGCTTGTGAAGTGTACATTTTAAAGATTTCTGGGACACATGGGAAAAACAGCAGACAAGTGAATGGGAAGCTGTAGCACTCTGGTGGACTTGATGCACCAAATTTATTTTCTCTTAGAACTGATTTGTCTGCATATATGTATGCTAAGCTGAAAGCTCATTAAAACCTTCTGATAATAAAAAAGGGATTTAGTGTTGGTAGTTCTCAATACAAAAAAACCTAAATAATAAAACAGATGAAATAAAACTTTATTTCTTAGAAGAAAATGTGCATACAGATGTAATAATGGAAGCCTGGTATAGTAGTCTCAAATTAAAGGATATCTGAAAGTTATGTATTTATTATAATGTTAGATCTGCGTTGTCTTGTTTTTATCTCATTCAAATTTTAGATTATCAGATCCGATTGGATCTGACCTCAGAGCTTTTGCAGAAGTTTGGATACAGGGCTCTAACTCCTCCTCTACCGATAATTCCCCTCAGTTCCCTCAGAATACCTCAGATTGGGTATGCCTGCTTATAGTTAAAAGACCTTATCTAAAAAAAAAATCAGAAATAGATGTGCATGACATAATGGCCAACAAAGGTGATACCATAAAGAAGAGCAAGGACAGGCTGTCCAAGGACAGTTTCTTTCAAGACAGAAATTAAGGAGTTTTTGTCAAAGTCTGAAGCATGATACTAATATCCCATGAGTGAACTGGATCTCTGACTGAGGAATGTAAGAGGAAGAGTCCCTTCAGGAAAGAATTGGAAATCCTTAGGGAACCAATTGAAGTCTGATTTTGCCCTACATGAAAATCTGAAATAGCTGCCATTTGTATCTTAAAGGTGGAGAAGCTAGATCCCTTGTGGAATAATTTTGTCAAAAAATCTAAACTTAATGGTAGAGGGGCTAAGACAGTGTACAACCCCTCTGGAAAAGGCACATATGGTAAACTTTTTCCACTTACTGAGACAAACTTTCCTGTTATTTATGTTTTGTGAAGAGGATAAAATTTGACTAACTGGCCACCAATAACAATTTTAAAGCCATATGGTTAACTTCAAGGTTTTCAGGTCCTGATGAGGCTGAACAGATGAGTGAGAGAGAAGGTCTGGACTTGGGTCCAACACCAAAAAAGGATGTACTAGATAAAGCCAGAAGAAGGAAAACCAAATTTGCCAGGGCCAAAAGTGGGCAATGAGGATACCTTCGGAAGAAACTTAGCAATTTGAGAGAGTAAGGAAAACCATCAAAGTCAAAAAGTTTATTGGCTGTAACATCAGTGCTCTTCCAGGAAGGTCTGTATCCATGGATTTTGAATCTGAGGGTCTGACTGTAACAGAAGAAGCTAGTGGAGGGGCACTTTTGTCATTTGCTTCTGAAAGACTCTGTGATGAACAGGAGGGCCTATAGAATGAAGCCACCAAAGATGGCCAAGAAGATCTCCTCTTTTTGAAAAATAGGGAGTGTAGTCATGAACTCACTTGTTCTAGTCAGAAGTGTGGAGGAGGAGTTGGGAGATCAGATCCATTGAGGTTCTGGATCCAGACTCTTTGGTATCTTCATTGCCAGACTAAAGGATCCAGCAACCATTTCCTCAATTTTTCTACCATCCTCTCTGATTCTTTTTTCTTTCTCCGTTTCCTTAGACTTTTCTGTCTCCTTTCCCTTTTCTTTCTGATGCTTATGTTTTTCAGGCTTCTTAGTGTGAGAAGGACATTCTGGAGTAGAAGATGCCAAACTCCCCTCTTGGGCAGGAAGAAGGTTTTTCAGAATGAGTTGGTCCCTGCACCCTCAAAACACTCTGGGACCAAAGGAGGCAGATGCTTCACAGTCCATACTCAGGTGTGTGACCCCTAAGCAATATGCGCACAGGGAGTGTTGTCCTGTGGTGGAATTCTTTGGCCACAGGCCAAACACTTCTTAAACCAAGTGGTCTGACATACTGGGGAAGGAAATACAGTATCCACTACTAGTAAAAGGCACAGAGAACAATAAAACAACAGTAATAATAATGCCAAGCAACAAACAGAGTAGTCACAACTACCAGCACTAAGAAAGGACAACTGTCAAACCTTTAGGTGAAAATACTGTACAAAGAAGAAAGATTTTTTTTAAGGAGGATATAAGGAAAAATGAAAAATAAAAGAATAGAGGCTACAGGTGTGAAAACCTAGCTAATTTATCACCAAAAAAATATTGACCATAACCAAAGATCACGGCCGCCAAGAATCATGTCCTTCTGGATCAAGTGGAAAATGAGATTTGAGGTATACTGTGGAACTGTGGGATTTATGGGTAGATGAGGAGTTGGAGCTTTAGATCCAAGCTTCTGTACACTGAGGTTAGATCTGGTTACAGAACGGGTGCTGTGGGATGAACCAAACGCCGGGTTAAGGCTCCCGATGCTGACGCTCATCAGATCCCAGAAAAGATGTTGGTTGATATAGACAGCAGGATGGTGGCCATGGAAGTCGAAATCCACTAAGGAGTGTGTAACAA
Organism: Protopterus annectens; assembly: GCF_019279795.1. NCBI lineage: Eukaryota > Metazoa > Chordata > Ceratodontiformes > Protopteridae > Protopterus > Protopterus annectens. Next base: position 413,344,752 of record NC_056737.1, on the reverse strand, counting down.
CTCACCTGCTGAATTAACTAGCTCTGAAAATGGATGGCGCTGGAGTGTTGCTCCCATACCCATCCGTCGCTGAGGGTGCTACACCATAATGAGTAGGACTGTACACTGAGGTTAGATCTGGTCATATCCAATAACCCAAAGGTTAAATACAAGAGAAACAGACAACACTGGATCATTTATTTCACACTTTTGGAAATAAAAGATTGGAGAGAGAAGTCTTGTTTTATATACGATATTGTAGAAAAACCCAGTGTAGTTATAGTAATCCAGGATCAGAAATGTTATCAATGGTCATTTGGGGAAATGGAAACAAAATGCAAGTGACTGGTTTTTACAGGTCTCCAGAAATGAAGAATTTGTTGTTGTTCTTCTTTTGGCTTTTCCCAGTTAGGGGTCGCCACAGCGGAACTCCGGTCCGCTAATGATTGGCAGTAGATTTTTTACGGGTGCCGAGGTGCCAGCTCGACGCCCAAACTTCAACGAAGGCATGCCCATTTTACATATGTGTTTCGAATGTCACTAGACCGCAGGGAGGACATGCAGACTCTACACAGAAGGCGGTCCAGCCGAGAATAGAATTGGAGAACCTCTTGCTGTGACGCAACAGTGCTACCGCTGCACCACCGCGGCTTCATCTCCAGAAATGAAGAATAAAGAAGTGAAAAAATGGACAGAAGAGTTAAGCAGTATACTTATTTGTGATGACTTTATGACTGGAGAATATTTAAATTTTCTACATATAAATTGGAAAAAAATGGTTCATTGCACTTATCTTTAATACAGCATGCAAATGCTGCAACTAGGGGCACACATATCTTTAGATGTTATTTTAAAATCCCCAAATGTGATGGCCCTAGATATCCAGATTTAAAAAAAAATCTGGGAAACTATGAGTAAGGAGTAAAATTGTTTAAAATAGAAGAATTTCTATCAGACTGACTACAGTACTATTAATAAAGAACTTAAAAAAATGGAAACTGAAGGAGGAGTTTAATGGGAAATCAATACAAGACATGTGGGATATTTTCTATGGTATAAGGTTTGCACTTCTAGATGACTGTGTCAACAACAACCCCTTTTTTCCATTTTCTACACGGGGTCAGATATTGTGTCAGTTGCCGTCCTCTCTCAGTTCATTGCCACTCTGACTGCTGCAAGTCTTCTCTGACAATATTCATCCATCTCCTTGTGGACACCCTCATTTCCCTTTGCATTATTCCTGTTTGTCCCAAATCATCTTCACCAAATTGTCTTCTGCTCTTCTGTACATGTGTATGAACCACCATAATCTATTCTCTTTGACTTTTTCTGCAATTGAGCTACTTTGACTTTAGTTCTGATATCCTCACTGACTTTAGTTCTGATATCCTCATTTCTTTGTCTGTCCCATAGTATGCATCCTACCACCTGTCTAAGGCACTTCATCTCCATCACCTCTAGCTTCCTCATCTGATCTTCTTTTACTGCCCAGGTTTCTTTACCATACAGTAATGCTGGCTGCACCACTGTTGTCATTAATATGTTTATTCTCCAGTCAGCTGGGGCATGCCTTTCTTTCCATACTGCTACGAGTACCCCCAGGAGACATTTCTCCCTTTCTAAGCCAACATCTGATTATATCTTCTGTGATCACATCTAAGCCTACCACTTTCCCTGACTTCATCTTCATTTGTGCTGCTGTTACTTCGGGTCTATATTAGAACACCAAACATTCAGAATTTCTAGTGTTCTAATATTGACCCGTTTTCAGCGAATGCTAGGGAAAGAATTTGGTTTTCTGTTTCTGTTGCTTCGGTATTTTCAGCGCTGTGGTGGAAAGTTACGGGTCAGGTTCAGGTAAGTGTGCAATTGTGTGGACGTGAGGGTTAAGGCGGGGTAGGTGAGTTAGGGTTAGAATGCGGGTGAGGTGACTGTGCGATAGTGAGAGACCTTAGGGTTAGAGTTTGGGTTAAGGTAAGTGGATAGTTAGTGGTGTATCTATAGTTTAGTGTAGGGTTAGTTGTAAGAGTTTAGGTGTATGTGTGTGGATTGCTGTTTGTTAGGTGTGCTTGTGTTGTGTGTATGTGTTTTGGAACAGCAAATTTTTTCCCTATATAAAAATTTGCTGTTCTGTATGTTTGATGTTTTAAATTTTCGATTCATAGGGTTCGATATTAAAACACTCGAAATTTTGAACGGTCGGTGTTCTAATATAGACCCATTACTTCTTCTAGACTGGGCTCCTCCTCTTCTTTCATTGTAAGCTGGGTCTGGGGAAGTACAGGTCTTCTAGGCTGGGCTCCTCCTCTTCTTTCATTGTAAGCTGGGTCTGGGGAAGTACAGCTTCTTTTTGGGGTTTTATGCATTCCGAAGCTGCTGGAAGCATTCCTTTCATTTGTCTTTGATTTCCTGTGGACTGATGAGCAAGTTGTTGCTGGGACTGGCATAACTTATGATGGGTGTCTATCTTCTTTATATTTTGTTTTTGCCTTTCAGCCTGATAAAGCTCCTTTGTAGAGCTGGTAGATGATTGTTTCCCAGATTAAAAAAAAAAACATATATTTAGGGCACAAGAAACCTTGGCCTTCATGTTCTTAAACATTATTAAAAATGAGATTAGGAAACATAATCAGAGATGGCTGAAAATGACTGCAGATTCCACTGTTAAAAATGTAGAAAAATATAAAATAAATGCCAAAAGGGTAAAAATGTCCCTTAGCAGAGCAAAGAAAAATTTTGAGGTAAAAATCATGGATAATGCGAGGGACAATAAAAACTCTTTTTATAGGTATATATTGTTGAAAAAAACAAAAATGTGGCATTAAGATTAGTGAAGATGATGAAATAATTACTGCCCCTAAGAAACTGGTAGATTATCTAACAGCTTTTTTAAAATATTTATGATTCAGATGGGAGATCTGATAGCACTGGGAGCTTGTTTGATTTATAATTTAGGTGTCCATTCATTTTACAAGCATTGTGAATAAATCTTTGCAGAAAAATAAAATGACACTGCTCCTGGCCCCAATAATTTAAATGGGGCTTTAATTGTAAATGTTAAGGACTGTTTGGTTGCATGCTTAACCATTTTTCCCCCAAAAATTAATACTATATGAAGTGGCCCCAGTTCAATCGAGATGTGTTAATATTATTTCAATATATAAGGGAGGAAGTTTTGATGTTGCCAGTTGTATGCCTATTAGTTTTACAAGTCCGATTGGGAAAAGCTTTTAGAGAATTCTACTGAAAATTATGATTACAGATAAAGAAAACTCTTACTGCGATATTCATCACCATGACCTTACAAAAGGCAGATCTCCAGTAAATAACTTAATATGTTTCTATTTAGAGGTGGGTTCAAGTTCTTGACAATAAGATTTGGTTGACGAAATTTTTTTTGACTTAGTGAAGGTTTAAAACTCCATGGCACATAAGCCAATCACAGAAGCAATTAAAAATTGTGGATTTAATCAATATGCTAAACAATGGGTAGAAAATTGGTTAGATAGTAGAACAACAAATGTTTGTATGCAGGGCTATATGTTTTATGAATATAATATGACCAGGGAAGTACCACAAGGCTCAGTCTTTTTCTTCTTTCGGCTTTTCCTGGTTAGGGGTCGCCACAGTGGATCACCAGTCTGCTCATGATTGGCAGTGGAGTTTTTAGGATGTCGAGATGCCAGCCTGGCACCCAACCTTCCACCGAAGGCACACACATGCACCCACTCACAGCTAGGGCCAATTTAGAGTGTCCAATCCACCTACAGCATGTCTTTGGGATGTGGGAGGAAACTGGAGAACCTGGAGGAAACCCATACGACCACAGGGAGTACATGCAGAATCCGCATGTTTTTATGTCTTATTTTCTACAGGAGAGATCTTGTTGGATTGGTAAAGTCACTGATGATGTTAGAATAGCAGGTCTTGCACCTTCTTTATCTGATTAATGGTTGTTACAAAGTTGTTTGGAATAGACTAATTCAATGGACAAACATTTTTTACTTCAGTAAATGTCGTCCAAGAGTCTCATTTTCTATAGACATATGAGAATCTTGGACTAAATTTACCTAAGCACTAGGACGGCTGTCAGAATTACAGAAGGGGAGAAAAAACAGCTAAAAGATATTACAGTACAAGTTAATAAAATGAACTAATTTAAGTAGGAAGATTTTTTTTCAATACAGTGCAAGAAAAAGGTAGAATATTTTGCCTTTAGATGTTAGCTAAGCAAAGAACTTGGAGTCATTTAAATAACTGATTGATTTGTGCCACAGAGAAAAGGCATTATGGATCTTAAAGACATGGATATTGTCTGATAGTGATCTTGTATGTGGTCTCACAGTCTTTCGAGACATTGTGACATTGTAAGGCATTTTCATGATCAGGGTTTGAGCCTGACAACCTGAAATAAAAAAAATAAATTAGGTGATTTGGTAAGGGTGTATTATGTATCCCCATGTGGGAGGCAAGTCCCTACATTTCCAATCTTGGATATAAAAAACTTCATGATTGCACAAATACAAAGAAAAGGGAACCCCCCCCCCCAACCAAAAAAAAAGCACTTCTAGCCTACACTCGGAAACCACACTGGTAGGGATTTACTATGGAAAACAGAGGCTGAAGAGTTCAAAATTGTGGAAGAGAATTTAGTGAATTAAGTTCTACCACCTGCAGCAGACAGTGAATAGCACCTGCATTCTGAGCACAGAACCACACAATAAAGTACAAAGCCCCAGCAATAACATGAATAACATGAATAACAGTGCTACAGTATCATAAATTAAGAACAGCACTACGATAGTGTACATTGGTTAATGATGTCAGGGCCTATGGTATCCTAGTATGCTTAAAGCAGTACACTCTGAAACTTCCAGCGCAGTAGCAGATAGCTGAAGCTAGCAGCACACAACTGTAAGAAGAGCAGGACAATGAAGAACATTGGCAGACAAACCAATGTGGGTATGTACAGCAAAGAGACAGCCCTGCTTATCATACAAAATGAGAGGAAATGTGGTAGAAAGAAAAGCAGGAAAGGGGAGAGTAGCAAGCAGAGATAAACAGAAAAGAGTAACCATAAATTATGATTCTTGGGAGAAAGGGTATTATTTATCAGACATTATAAATACCAAAAGGGTTAAAAGGACTGGTGAGCAGGTTGTTGCTGACATAAACAGAAAGGTAGACAGGGAAAGTACCAAGAGATGGTGTGGTGAGACAGCAAGAGAATGGCAGGTAGCAAGGGTAGACAGACAGACAGATAAATATGGAACAGAGACACAGAGAGATACGGGGTAGTATACATAACAGGTGAGGAGGACAGTGGATGGACATATACATGCAGAATGTGAAAAGCTGGCAATGAGTAGGGTTGGACAATGAATAAGGAAAGGGAAATGGCACATAAAAGAGGTGACACAATAGGAAGGGGATATGGTGGGCTTATTGTATAGTTGGCTGCCAGGCCAGCTCAGAGGGCACAGACTCAGGCATATGTCACCTGGGTGGCTAATACAATGATCAGTTGCTTCTCCTAATGCTGGATTTCCAGGGCTTCTCAAATGCATGACTCTGCTGGTCATACCAGAAGATGCTATAATGTCCAAATAGCTGCCGATGCACCTCAGCAGCAAACAGATTCAGCACCTCATGCTGGGACAGCATGGGGCACTCTTCTAGTCTCCCTTCAAGAAGAGAGGAGTTCACCCCCACTCCCCCCCCCCACACACACACACACACATTGAAAAGCAGACACAGAAGTCACCAGTCTAACCTCTGGGTAACCTCCAGCAGAGGGACCATTGTCCCCTTCCTGAGTGGCATAACTGGTGGAAACTAGCAACCCAGTATCAGATGCAGTGCCTGACAGAGACCAATGTGAATATGGCTTTCCCTCCACTTCTTCCACAACTGAAAATACAGAAAGACAACATAATGGGAACAAAATTATTGCAGAAACATATGCTGTAAGCACTGCTGCAGTTATACAATGGACTGCCACAGAGGACATAAACATCCTGATGCCTCGGCAGGGGGTTCCATCTTGGGGTGATTTGAATGTGGGAAACAGGCATATGGGACCAACCACTTCCACTAGAAGCACTAGTTTAGTAATGTCTAGTGTAGCAGACTATTGCATACATTGTTGCATGACTGAAGAGCTGGACTGAACATGGTCTGTCTGCACACCTGTCCTTCTAGGCACCTCATGTCTGCAAGTGCAACACTCTGCTTGAGAAGGTATGTCTTCCAATATATTGTATAGCACTTTTTCAGTGCATACCAGTATGCATGCCACAAGGGGGATATGCAGGCATATTATGTGTCAATGGTGTCATGTGTTTCCTTGTTTTATGATGTTCTACTGGAGTAGGAGCTAGCATATCAGGACACAACAGGGTAAATGTGGCTGATGATAAAGACAATATGTGAACTGCATACTTCACTAATATAGTGGGACTGTCTACTATACTACAGAGGAAGGGGTCATCCACATCCTCCAATACAGAGGGCCCTGCAGAGGTAATGCCTGAGCATATTGCTTCACTGGTGCATGACAGAATCCTGTACCTAACAGTTCCACACCAGCCCATACAACAACTGACATATGCACTGCCTTTGAGGTGGGCATACCCACCACTGGGGAGAGACATAGGGTGGTACAGTGACACCATGACACCAGCACTGAATCTGATGTGTGTGTCACACTCCGAAACAATAAATGGATGTATAAGTCACTGATAAGGCATGAATAACTGCCATACACAGCACTGTGGAGCTGGTGAGTATGCTACAGGAATTGCATGATGACATATACCAACTGTACACTGATATAGAGTATAGGTACAGAAAAGCAACAGTGCTGCTGAGTCCACTGGTTGCAAATGCTGCATTCATATATACATATATGAGACATTCTGTAATTGTTATCCAGTGTGTAGGCCATGCAGTCTGTGGTTGTGGAGAGCTTTAAATGTGAGGTGGTGGTCAGGTAAGGGCTAACCAATGTCAGTCTATTGGTGAGATGACCCCAGTGTCACCTGTGGGCACAGAGCCTGCCACGTATGGTCACTGGCATCATCAAAGTTATGGGTGGCATCAATCATCAGGTTCAAAACATGAGATGCCTCCTCAGAGCGCACCTGCATGACATCTATGTCTACCTTTTTCCAGTCATGGATCAGCTTCAAACCAGAGACTGCAAGCCAACACAGTGGGCACTTACAATAGTCATGTTGTGGCAGGCCAAACCCACAACTGAAGGATGTGATTCCTTAACTCCCCACAACTTCCCAGAGTATTTGGCCACTGTGTTCACCTCCCATGACTCTACCCCATTATATTGTTGCAGTCATCTGTCGTGTCCCCCCAACCTGTGCAAGTAATGATGACTGTGCCCTGCCCACCTCCCTAACTTATGTGGGTACTGCAATGTCTGATGCACAATGTGGCCAGTACATGCATTGCCTTACACTAGCTCTACTGCTCTTGTGACTTGTATGCCAGGCCCTACTATGAAGCTCTCATGCTGTTCCATTTGTTTATGCAATACCATGTTGTGCAGTATGGCACACGCAACCATTTACTTCCTGCATATTCCCAGAATACATTGCAGTGCACCTCTGAAAAGTGTACCTTCCTTACATCAAATACCTGCTCCACTACATTTCAGCATGGACTGTATTATAGGATATTTCTTGCACAGCCTGAGGAGTGTAAATTAAGGTCATCAGCCAGAGCGCTAGCACATACATTGGAACTGCCTGCAAACAATACAGACTATATTATATGTAGACAGCAACCAACATGCATGAAACCTATGTGTGTAGGCCTGTCTATCCTGCATGTATGCTAAAGATACCAACCAGATGACCAAGTGTGAAGTCCCCTCACAGGAACTATCAGTATAAGTTGGACGTCTGAAACATAGGTGAATTGCAGAAACATTATGCAAAATCTCATGGACATTATAGACTGTTCATGGAATGGAAGTGCTTTCTGTTGACATATCACTGGCCATCTGGGCCAGGCAGAGTCTTGATAGCAACATGGGTGAAATCTATGGCACCCAGGAACTCAGAGATATAGACCATCTCGTAGAAGGCCTGCACGGTGTTGGTTCTTTCCTCTGGTGTCATGGGGAACCAGTTATGCCCCTTCACATGTTATAGCATAATGCAGAGGAACTAGATTAGTATTCATGAAGCTGAAGCCTGCAATACCACTAACACTTTCACCAAGGTCACTGGAAGGTCCCTGTAACTAAAATGGTAATGCTACATATTGTTGTGTCCACAGAATAGGCATACTTTGTATTCCCCTCAATTCTGCTTCTGAGTGATACAGTTTGACTGTGTCACTTATAGTATCCTCCCTGTCTGTTGTTGTTGAGACAGTGCTAAGTGCTGAATGCAGCTTGTCTGTTTGTACAGATGACAAAGACCACAACATTGTGAGAAATGGCTCCAATTGTGGCTGCAAATACATACCACTACTATAGTACTCCTGCAGTTCCTAGCACACCTCCCATCCTGTACAAATCTTGGTACTCAAAATGGGTAAATGTGGCTACATATTACCACCTTTTTATGTCTGTGAATGCTTCCCCTATTTTGGGTTCCTTCATTTGCCATTCCATGTGGCTCATTTATGGGGGTTTCTGATTCACTTATCATAGACTAGATCCGGACTTGCTCAATCTAGCCTGTTTTTCATACACTTAAACTCAAATCCAGCCATCCTACATTAAGAAGGGCTGCCTGCACCCTTGTGACAGAAGAGAGTGGCTATAGCCTTGTCTGAGCTGGGGATTGCTGGAAGAAGGATCATTGTGTGATTTCTTACTGGCAGACTGGTTTAAAACTGTTTAATTTCACCTGTATATAAACCTTACATTTGGGCATTTTTTGGCTCAATTAACTGGAGCTGCTCTGAGTTTGGCATTCTTTGTAGAGGTCCAGAGTGCTTCTGCTTGAATCCAAGCCATCCAAAGTTAAGAACAAGAAATTAAGGTTATTTTGAGTTTGATCTGCACTTTTCCATCTGTATTTTACTGTTTTACTGCATTAATTTTACCTTTTTGAATATTTTTACTGTTTGCGCCTGCTTATTACCTGCACCTGTTTTGCACTGAAATATTGCTTAGTTAGCATAGGCTAGATCCAGACATGCTGAATCTAGCCTGTTTTCATACACTTGAACTCAAATCCAGCCAGCTTACATCCCTGATCTTCTATAAAGTAAGTCCCCTTGTTAATCCCAGAGCAATAGCTGATCTAGCTTGCCCTCTCACAAATTAGTACTTAAGAATTACCTGCTACTATGGACAGTCAGTTTACCAACATTTCTCCAGCCATCCTGACTGACATGGGCATCCCAAGGCAATGAAGTAATTGCCTCATGTATACAGACAACCACTTGCTCCTAAAGCAAACAAATACAGTATGTGAGAGATGTAACTATACCAAGTAAACTAGAATCAGTCCTCTCACATTACAACAAACAAGACATCAAACAGGTTCTCAGCAAACACACCTCTCCACTCACACAAGATAAGGTCAAGAAACATAAACCCAAATATGCAGAGGTACTCACTAAGAGCCTACCAAAAGACCAGAGACCTTCCAAGCACAAACATCCTAGCCTACACATATTGGTATACGAACAGAATCCACCACTACACATTACAATACACATATCAGTGTCTCAGCAATTAAGCCACTAGGATAAAGGGTCTATATCAGATGAATGAAAGTTCATCTTAGCGAGCACTCACATGAGTGAATATCCAGGTACTCAAAACTGCAATTGTGGGGGGGCTGCGCCCCTCACACCCCCCTTAATATATATTCCAACTCCGAGATCACACCACAGTGAGGAAAGGGCAAATATTCCCATCTTCACTGTACCGCAATCTCATAATTGCGGTTTCAAGTTCCGCAATATTCGCTCATGTGAGCGTTCGCTAAGATGAACTTTTGTTCATCTAATATAGACCCTAGGTTAAAACATCTATGAACCTAATGTCCTAGTCATAGGCGACTCAGCAGTGAGACACACAGACGTCCCCCTCACCAGGTTGGGCAAGGAGGTGGTCATGGTCAGCTGCCTGTTAGGTGCCAGGAACCATCAAATCATACACATACTCAAGTCACTCAGCAATAATTACCATTATGACTCTTGTCATAGTACATGTTGGAGTGAATAGCTTGAGACGTATCTCTCTGGAATATATGAAGAGAGACATGACTGAACTCTCAGATTATGTGTCCCAGGCAGGTATGTCCCTAGACCTACGCAGCATAGTACCTTCACCTGGGATGATGCCACAATACAGACAAAAAAATGATTGATTTCAATAACTGGCTTAGTTAGCATCTGGTGTTACTCCAAGGGGATCCAGTATCTGACAGCTTGTGAAGACATGGTCGACAGTTCACACATACTTAGAAAATAAACTTTTTTATATAAAAATAATAAAGATCTAGCAGTACCTAGAGCATAGGTGATCAGGTGGCACCTGTGATTTACTGCAACAACTACAAAAGGGTAACCATTTGAAATGTCAAGACCTGCTAGAGTGAGTACCAAAAAGCAGAGATTGAATGACTGAAATATCTGACTTGTATATATATCACGCCTGAGATGCCATTTCTTGGAATATTCCCTTTTCTCTGAGGTATGGCGGTCTCGGAATTGGTATATATAGGCTCGGAAGGTGTGGGGGTGCAGAGAGGGCAGCCCTCCCTCAAAAAGAAGTTTTAAGGAGAAGAGTGAATGTTTATACTTCCTTCTCATGGTTTTGGTCTTTTTTTCAGCTTTTTGGCACTTGAGATTTCGAGTGCCAACATTTCAATAGGGAGCCCTGCAAAAACCAGACATTATGAAGACTCTGAGAGAACTATGCAAGTTAAATGATGTGGAATTAGGGTTGATATAAGAGTTAAAGCATAGCACAGTAATGTTTACATATAGACTTATTCTTGCAGTCCATTGTGATAGCACTGCAGAAGTTATCAGAAAGGTCGTATATGGAAAGTGTACAGTTCTAAAGTCTTTACAGCAAAGGGGATCAGGGTGCAGAGAAGGATTACACTAATGCAAGAGAGATATGGGGGTGTGTAACTATGAAAGAAGACTATTGAATGCAAGCTATAGAATCACCATATTATGTGGATTTAGTTTACGAGTAGCATTAAGAACAAGAGGAGAAAGGAAGGAAAGGACAGGAAGGAGGGAAAAGGGAGAAACACAAATAAATCGGACACTGTGGTTGGCTGTTGGGCAAAGTTGCATCTACAGGGAGTGATCGTGAGTCCTATAGTAACTTCATAGAAATACTAGTCAAAAAAGTTCAGTAGAGGGAGTTGACCATAGGTAAGAAAAGTAAATATGCAGTAGCTGCAAAAATTATGTAATTTCAGGGACTCAGTGAGGTCCTCACATCATCATCATCTCTATGTGTCTTCAAAACTCAAAGTAATGTTCACTAAATGCAGATAGAGAGAATGAGTACTACAAGCACAGGGTGAGATTTAGAAAGATCAATTCGCAACTTAGCACAGGTGTGTGCTCCATGCTGCTCATCCTCTGCTCAACTGTAAAATAGTATTCAGAAAGAGGGCACAAAATGGAGCCCTCATGAATAACTCAGTTAACTGTTTTGGCATTGTGTGCTGTCACAGAGTGGGATAATGCGTCCTTCTTTTGCCAAGGCAACTGATGCCTCTAACAATCTGACCACTCATGGGGATGTGCAGCCTGAAACAGAACTTTCCATACAGATGTGTAAGACACATATAATGAAAATATGTAAAGGACTGCTTGATCCCTCAAGCAGATTGGTACAGCTGCAGAAGGTAGCTTCAGTAGTACAAGTGCTGTTTCCTCTTAAAATCCTGTGCACAAGGCTATGTGAGTATGCCAGCATGTGTTGCATGCATTGCTGAGCCACAGGGAAAATAAATCTGCATTCTTGCTTTTCTGGTGTTTTTTGAGTTGTTCCTTTAGACAGAATAGGATTCTCAGAGCAAATGGTTTGCATTGAGTCACAAGCTGCTTGCACTGAGTTCAGGTTTTGTTTTTCGGTGACTGCATTAGTATCCCTTTGTAGCCAAGAACAAGATTTTTGGAATCCCACCCAAAATAGATAAAATAGACATAAAAGTTAACATAATGGTTCTCTAATAATTTGAATGTATTTGCAGAGGAATAAATATTTAAATGTGGAAAAATATTAACCAAAAAAAATCATATAGTTAAAGTAATTAAAAAAATGAAACTTCTACGAGGAGACTGTGTTAGTTTTGCTGTCTGGCCTTTAAGAGAACATGATGTAGCATTACTTTGGTAAGTCAGGAGCAATGTTCAAAATGAATGTTGTCTAAAAAGGCTTTCACTATAGCTTAAGTTGCTAAAAATATATTGAAACAGGAGATAATAGCTAGGATTTATAGAGGATTGGCACAATGTATATTGCAAAACAGCATGGGTAGTAGCCATATTCAGAGTATGGATGATTCAGACACAGACCAAATAAAAGCAGAATGGTCAAAATAGTTTGATATGTAGTGCATGCAAATGAGTTCTTATTAGGTTCTTAGATTCATAGGAGGTTACTAGATTTATGGCCCTAGGGTGTCTACAAGCCTAACTATGTAAAAAACTCAGGTTCCCTAATTGACCATAGTTAGATGGTCATTGTTAGCAGAGCAATTCTGTGATCAGAAGAAGATGTGGAGATGAGGGACATAGGTGCCACCCCCAGGGTGAATCTATGGTCACCAATCCAATTGCCAGGGTTGGGCTTAAATAGGGTCATTGAGGAGCTCTGCTTCACATGAAATGGGAGCTTATTCCAGAGGCGTAGCAATCTCTGGGAGATATGTCTGCCTCTCCAACATATTTTGTTAATGCCACAGGCTAGGTTGAGATCCCTAGAGAGTGACTCCCTTCCCATTTAGTTTGCAGATGTGCAGCATTTCCATTAAGGCAGAGTCAGAGACTGCTCTGTAGGCCAGGCACAGGTCACCTGTCAGCAGCCAGTATGATACAGAATACAGTGACATGGCTTTCACTCTTTTCATGTAAGTCACGTTTTGGAGGCCCTGGATCCTCTTGGTTAGAAACCTCTACGGTCTCTCCAATTGCTACAAGTGTCTGGCCAAATAGGGAGCATTGTACTCAATTAGTGGTCTGATAAGGGTTGACTAGAGCAGAATTTTAACCTCTTTAGTCTTGGATGCTATGCCTTTACTTATGAAATGCACAATGTAAAAGGCTTTACTTACTACTATGGACACATGATGATGGAAGTTTAGATTGCTATCAACCTGTGTTCCCAAGTCTAACGCCACTGGGGTGCTATCTAGATCATAATTAGCAGGAGCTACTTCTTTGCCAAAGAGGATAATGAGGCATTTTTTTTTTTTTGCATATAGTTTTAGTCCATGACTTTGGCACCAATCATTTGTCTGTGTCAGCTCCTGATGTAACATGTTTACATTGTTGGGAGACTCAATGATTGCACCCAGTTTGCACTCATTTGCAAACTTGATAAGCTTTACGGTGGGAAAGTTACACTGGTCCCCCATATTGTTAAGCACCAGATCCATGATGTCGGCACCCCTTGTGGGGTATTAACCAGCTGGTCCAGGGCATTCTAGTTAATGAAGTCAAGGAACCTTTGGGCAAGTGAGTTTGAGCATGAGTAATTTACCCAGTCAATGGATGGGCAGTTAGAGTCATCCAAAACCATGGCGTTTGGATGTATCTTGATAGACTTAAGTACATCCAAACAGGCAGAGTGAGTGTCCTGATTCATGGAGGTGATCCTGTAGCTGGCAATGGCTTGAATAGGTGTCGTACCAGTAGTTAATTGCATCTAAAGTATCTCCAGGGAATCATACTGTTTAGCCAGTCTGGAGGTGTATTTATCTTCAATGAATATTGATACACTGCCTACTTTAATTTTCACTCTTTCAGTTTGTTGTCTGAATGTGCGGAAGGAGGTGCAACCCGGTATTGCTGGGGTGCTCTCCACAGCCTTGAAGCAGCTCTATGTGACTGTACAAATGTCTGCATCTTCCAAGGTGAGGACTGCTTCCAGTGAGTGCACTTTCATGTTAAGACTCCTAGCGTTAAGCAGAATAACCTTGAGATTGTTTTTAGATAAAGTTTTTATGTTGGGACTTTTGTCCTTGAGGCATTGCCTAAAAAAGGCACTATGGGGGTGGCAAGAGCCTTAGCCAGTTGCCAAAATCCCAGGGGTGACAGATGAAAAACATCTCTCGCAAAGCATCGAGGTCTGTTGATCATGTCATCCCAGGCTGACTGATACTAAATCCCCTTAGAATAACACCAGAAACTAAGCCATTATTGAAGTCAATCATTTTTTGTTTGTATTGAGGCATCATCCTAGGTGAAGGTAAAATGCTGGTTAAGGCTATGGACATACCTGCCTGAGACACATAGTCCAAGAGCTTAGTCATGTCTCTCTTCATATATCTCAGAGAGGTACATCTCAAATTGTTCACACCAACATGGACTATGACGGAGTCATAACAGTATCTGTTGTTGAGAGTTTGAATGCATGTGTGATATGGGGGATCCTATCACCTGACAGACAGCTGACCATGACCTTTTCCTTATTCAGCCTGATGAGAGGGACATCTGTGTGTCTCACGATGGAATCACCGATGACTACTATGTTTGGTTTTGTGTTTTGCCTTAAGGGCTTGATAGGTGAGACACTGGTATATGAGCTATTATATGTATTGTATTCAGCAGAAGAAGTATTATGTGTAGAGTGCTTGTGTCTGTGTTTGGGAGGTCTCTGGTGTTTAGGTATGTTTCTGGTGAGAACCTCCACATATGTAGGTGTGTGAGATGTGAGTCTGGGTGCAGTAGGAGGTGAGGTGTGCATGCTGAAAACCTGCTCATTGTCATATGTACTGAGTAGTGTGTGAGACGGCATGGATTCAAGGTTCTTAATATAGTTGCATCTCTCACATGTTGAGTTTGTGTGGACTAGGAGTAGATGGTTGTCAGTGAACATGAGGCAGTTGCTACACTGCCTCAGGATGCCCATGTCGACCAAGCTTTAAGAAAGAATGAAATCTTAGGCAATATTTATACTATAAAGATGCAAAGATTAGTCAGAGTAATAGTGCCTTTTTATCTGTGTTGTTTCCCCAATAAAGTGCTGGAGATTGGGCATTAGACTTCTGTTTTTTTATGTTTTTTGGCAGGGGAAACTGTGGGAAATTGTCCTTCCATAGTGTTAGGTAAATTTATATGGTCAAGAAAAGAGATCACACCTAGGAATGGCTAGTGAGTGAGAGATGTGTTGGTATCTCTGAGCCTAGGCTTTGTGGTCCACCTGACAGTAGAGCAGGGCCGCGAAAAACCTCTGGAGGACAACAAGCAAAGTGCTAAGGGAAAATTTAACAAGCAAAATGTTTGCATCTATAACCACCAACTGTAACCACCACTATGTGGCAGTGCATGATGGTGCACTACATGCAAATAAGCAAAAAAGTGGGGCTTAAATAAAATAAAAATTAACCCTTTTAATTCAGACTAGCCAATAAGGATGCTCTCTCTGATCTCTAGTCCAATCACCCTTGATCAGATGGGACCCAGACAGCACTCTTGTTCCACAGGGGTGCAGAAGTGCCTTCTCCAACAAATATGACTTGAATTTGATGCTCAGAAGTTACAAAACAGACCCAGAAACAGCAAACTTGGAACTGGGATACACTATAGATGAACTACTACAGGTACAGTAAAATGTGGCAAAAAACAGTTCAAACAATTCAAACAGACAGTAGAAAGCAAATACAAATTAGAAGTGCAATATAAGAGTAAAAACAGGCACTTATTGTTAGTTGGAAGCAACAGATGCCTCAGATCTTTCAGTACCTCAGTGAAAAGCTGTTTTTAGTGTGCTCAAACTGTACCAAACAGTCTAGATTCAGCAAGTCTGAATCTGGCCTATGCTATAAAATGCAGAAGTACTAGAAATTGAAAGTGCATAAAATCACAGTCACAACAGCAAACAACAGTTTAAATAAAGCAGCACTTCAGTAGAAAACCGTTGTCAAAGTACAATGTAGGCTTTAAACATACTTATTTTTCAGCTGGGTTTAGTGTTCAAATAATACCATACAGTCTAGACTCAGTCTAGATTCAGCAAGCCTGAATCTAGCCTATGCTATAAAATGCACAAGTACTAGAAATTCAAAGTGCAGAAAATTGCAGTCACAACAGCAAAAAACAGTTTAAATGAAGTGGCAGTTCAGTAGAATACTCTCACAAGTGTGTAGACTACAAATCTTCCTAGTTTGAAATAACTGGTCTAAAACCTAACAGCTTAAACCAGAACCAAGTCACTTAGAATAACAGGCACAATAAGCCTTCACCAGCAATTCCCAGCTTAGAATGCTGTAGGCCACACCTTCCTAATGTAAAATAACTGGTTTTGGAGCCCAAGTGCTTAAGCCAGAACTAAGACACTTCAGAATAGCAGACACAATAAGCCTTCAACCAGCAAATTCCAGCTTAGAAGGGTGTAGGCTATCCTCTCCTGCCACAAGAGTTTGGAGCACAAATCTTCCTAATGTAAAGCAACTGGTTTGGAACCTAAGCTCTTAAACCAGAAAAAAATGACACAGAATAAAAGGCACAATAAGCCTTCACAAGCAATTCCCAGCTTAGAAGGTTGTAGGCCAATGTACATCAGAGTGTGTACATATGGATCTACTTGATTTGTGCAAATTTCGTTTCACCGAAATGGGAAATTCACGATTGGATTTACATGAAAGTTAGTTTTATCGGAAACGCACTTTCACGTAAATCAGTAGGTAAAAGAAAAAATAAAGTAGGTAAATAAAGAAAAACATGTTGTTTGCATGTTAACTTAGTTGTACATCAATGTTTAGTGTTGATGTACAACTAAGCGGACTGATATTGAGACCGTAGTACAGTAGGGATGAGGGAACATTCCCTTTTCCCCACTGTAGTGTGGGACTGAGAATATTAAAGTAGGGTGCGTGTGGGGGGCACAGCCCCCCACATGGGGGGTGCAGGGTGCTTGTCCCCCCCCTGCATAAAAGTGTTTTAAATTTTTTTTTGTTTTTTTTTACATGAAAGTGTCTTTTTGTTGAAACACACATTCGTGTAAATGCATTTGCGGATTTACATTTTGCTGAAATGTAAATTCGCTCCAAGACAGTAGATCCGTACATATATATATATATATATATACGTATATATATATATATATATATATATACATATATATATATATATATATATATATATATATATATATATATATATATATATATATATATATATATATATATATATATATATATATATATATATGTATATATATATATATATATATGTGTATATATATATATATACATACATATATATATATATATATATATATACACACACACACACACACACACACACACACACATATCTATATATACTGTATCTTTAAGTAGCATAACAAGAACTGAATGTGGACATATAAATACTGGGTACGTGCTATTCCCAGTACCATTTTGAGAGTGCAGACAGAGAGTGACCATGTATGATTGCAGTAGTTAGTTTCTATATAAGTTACTTAAGTTAAAGTCAATAAACGTCTATTGTGATGTGTTTGTGCATAATAAAGCTGTTTGAACAGGACCCACGATGACTCTTCTATTGTGTCCAAAGTAGGACAGTGACAGCTGCACTCTCCTGCAACAAGAATCTAGACCACAAAACTTCCTAATTTAAAATAACTGGTTTTAGAGCCCAGGTGTTTAAACCAGAAATAAGTGGTTTGGAGCACAAGGGTGTAGACCATAAACCTTCCTACTGTGAAATAACTGGCCTAGAACCCAAGAGCTTAAACCAGAATCAAGTCACTTAGAGTAACAGGCACAATAAGCCTTCACCAACAATTCCCAGCTTAGGATGGTGTATGCAACACTCTCCTGACACAGCAGTCTAGACCACAAATCTTCCTAATGTAAAATAACTCATTTGAAACCCAAGTGCTTAATCTGGAACAAAGACACTTAGAACAACTGTTACAATAAGCTTTCACCGTCAATTCCCAGCTCAGAAGGGCACAGGCTACCCTGTCTTCCCACAAGAGTGCAGACCACAAAACTTCTTAATGTAAA